>NC_135085.1:3502500-3802500 GCF_051107435.1 Chaetodon auriga | reverse complement strand
AAAGCAGAATGAAACTGTATACACTATTACAAGTATTACAAGATGTCAGATTACCTTGAAAATACATGCTGTCTCAGTTTGAATGTGATAAGGACCGATTGGTGTTAAATGTTAATGTAGCACGGTTAATTCTATTGACTGCACCACTAAGTGAAAGCCAAACCGTTTCGCCTGGTCCCTCTGTACTCATGGACAGGAAGAAGCACTGAGGATCTTCTTTTGGATCGCAGCCTGGAGGATCCAGCAGGCAGGATTTTGACTGGCCGCATCCTTCAGAACTAAACTAAAGGTGTAATATGAGGAGGCAGAATCGCAAGATTGAATGTTTTACACTCATTTCTTGATTACTGCATGTTCAGATGAGGAATCAGTGTCACAATCACTAGTCCAAATGTCGTAACACTCACAGGCCCAGGCAGGGTGGAGGGTGTGGTCGTTGGCACTGGAGCAGGTGTAGTGTCTGACTGAGGTGGGTGCGGGGTAACACCATGCTGATAGACGATTGGGCCAGGCAGCTTCACCCAAAACTTATTGTAGTGGGCAACGACAGACACACTGGAGAATACAGCCAGAGACACACACGTTGTAACAGTCCAAATAAAAATATGCAAACATTTAAAGTAAAGGCGAGAATTTACAGTCCCAGTGTCATGAGGACATTTCTTTGTGAAAGATATACCCAAGTGTGATTGGTTTAAGCCGACGGCGGCAAACCGACTGTACGACTGAAGAGTGTATACTGTATATCCAGTTTGTATCTAGAGGAAAAAGACAGCACAGACGTACATGGTCACCATTCCTCCACCTAACACATCACAGAGTCCAGGGGGGGGTCCCTGGTGTCTCACAGAGCACAGACACTGACATTAGCTAACTCTGCTGATAACACCCAGTGTTTTGCAGCTGCCATTACTGAGTCAGTCTGCTGACTTTTCTACTTGTGCCACTGGTAGTCTGTTTTCCACATGTCCAGTTACAGTGTAAACATTGGCATTTGGAAAGAAATTAACTTACAAAAATTGAACCTGTGTGGGAGCATCTGGAGGGGCATTCCAGATGACAACAACCTCCTTCAGGCGGGCATCACTCGTCTGACTCACTGCTGAGCCCTGACACAGATACACAGACACACAGACACAGACACACACACACACACACACACACACACACTTATTAAGTTCATTTCATATATTCTGTTTTTCATATATTTTATGTTTTGTTTAATAATCTTATTGGACTGTGCTGCCTTTCTGGGATTTGTGTCCAATTACTTTTTTACTACAACCCTGTTTCCAATAGAGTTGGAGCTCTGTGTCAAATGGAAACAGAAACAGAACATGATGATATAACATATTTAACTGAAAATAGCACAAAGACAACAAATCATTTGAAATAGATAAATGTAAGTTTTTTTGAAAATGATATCCTCATTTAGAATTTGATGCAGCAACACGTTTCAGTAAAGTTGTCACAGGGTCACGTTTAGCTCTCTGCTGCACCACCTCTGTTAGTCTCAGTTCCAACATTTGATGTCGTCATTGTGCTATTTTCAATTAAATATGGGGTTTCAGTGTTTTACACAGCATCCCAACTTTTTCAGGAACAAGGCTGTATTTAATAGTAATTACTTCTTGTTTTTAAACTTCAGAGTACTTTATCACTACTACTATGTGTGTCTTTGTGCACATGTGTGCGTATGGTCACCTGGTGCTTGTTACAGGTGAGCAGCTGTGTCCTGATGGGATTGGTCAGGGTGAAGGTGCCGACCGCAGCTGCTGAACCCTGATTGGCTGCATCTCTGGCCTGAAGCAGGAAGCCCTCAAAATATGACGTTCCAGATAGGACAACTGGGAAAGGGTGTTTCAAAAAAGTAAAAAAGAAAATGATATTAATGTAAACAGTCATTTGTATTACGCTGGGTTTCGTTGATATGCACATACTGGCAGTGTTGGGTTTAAACTTTTCAACAAATCTTGATGACTCACAGTGGTTAGTTACCTTGTATCCGATCTGTGGGACGGAATGTGGTGGTGTTGGTGTCTAGGCGGTAGGGGCTGCGAGTGGTCTGACCATGGGTGCGATGGTGGGGTTCCATGCTGTCACAGACTTTGGTGACCTTGCCGTTGGCATAGCAGCCTGCTGGCACCCAGTAACACACCAAGATGGAGAGAAAGAAAAGACAACTCGTGCCCACAGGAGACATCTACAGAATACAGTATTAGCCACTACAAGGTGTCCACAGAGTCTGAAATGAAAAAGACATCATGCACTCCTCCACAGAATAAATTCAACCATGATCACAAGATTTCTGGACTGATCTACAAACTGTTTCTCTGCATCTGACAAGCTGTGTCCAGACTGCTTTTGCAGCACTTTCTAATGAATCTAGTCCAACATTTCAGTGTTGCGCTTGCATAAAGTTTGAACTCACTTGTACTCACTCACTTGTACTACAAGAAGAACGGTTGAACTGGATGCAGCAGAGGCTGGAATATGATTGTAAAGGTCAAGCTATAAAAACCTCCTACACTTCCCATGATGCAGCATTAGTATCTTTTCACTGAAGGCTCTCTGCTGGCATACCCCCATGTCATTGGAACTCAATGCGTTTAGTTTCACAGGCTTTCTTTTAAATACTGGTGGTCTCTGATCCCAAGTTGAGATACCCCCCACCATTAGGAGTGAATCAGAGGAGTTCCTCTTTAAACTCTGAGCTGCACTCTCCAGATTCAGTCATCTGATGTTTCCTACTGAGCAGCTCATTTAAGTACAGATCATTTTCAGAGCAGACTTTAGGTGTAACTAGTAACACACTGACTCCAGTGTGTCCCCCAGCAAGCCATGACAGTGAGTCAGCATACACAATACTCAGCACTAGCACACCTTAATAATATGCACCTGATGTTATTTATTATATTTGGTGTCTGCTATGAGTTCTATTCAGAAGAATTTAATAAAAAATCAACCTCTGAGAATTCTGCTTATGTAGCCAACACTGTCAGACATTTCAGTTTTTATAACACAGGCATTCTGGAAGATGAAGTATGGCTGCAACCATGTCACATTAATATGAGCAACCAGCTGAGAAAAATAGCTCACACTGTCCTCTTAGCTGTACTTACAAGAAGCAGCTAATTCCTGATAGGATCAGCTGATCTACCTGTGACAGTGTCAGCAAACTGCTGCCAAACCTTACACTCCCATCACCTAACACTTGACATCAGAGGTATAGGCTACTGTATGTGTTGGTTATATTGCAGTGTAATAAACCCAGGCCGCTACACCTCAGTCCTTTTTTATTTTGAGGAAATTAATGGAGAATCTCTGATATTGTTTATAATTTTAGAGAAATAGCAGATTTATCCAGCACTTCCTCCCTCACTGCACACCACACAGACAGTATCTCCCTTCACCCCTTTTCTGAGCAGATCAAAACATATTTCAGCACATGTGTCCTCAGTAACCCAACACATAATTCAAGACAAAACATATTTAAGCAGAGAGAACAACAAAGACCTCATTTGAACACTAAGTAGAAAGCTTTCCATTCTATTTCAATCACTGTAATACATTTTTGATAATGGCCTTTACCTTGACTTTGGTAAGAATCCCCAGCCACCACCAAGTGAAAACTGTCATAGAAAATACATTTAAAAACGATACTCTACTTCTAGAGGAAAGTTCTAGAGGGAAAACTCTTAACCTGAAGTGAGCGATAAGGCTGTTGTACTCACCACTCTGCTGCAATCCAGGGAAAAACTTCCTCAACTCTGCAGACTAATTTCCAAGCGTGACTATATGTGTGAGTGCAATGTCATTTCCACTGTTCCAGTGCCCTGTGTGTGTGTGTGTGTGTGTGTGTGTGTGTGTGTGTGTGTGTGTGTGTGTGTGCGTGCGTGTGTGTGTGCGTGTGCTTGCATGGCATGTGTTTCAAAGTGTAGCAGGAGGTACTGTTGCAGCAGTTTTACAACCTGATGGATGGACTATTGGAACATCCTGATATGACTGCTGCTCACTCTGGTACAGAGTGCTTACGTTACCTTTACCCACATATATTACAGAACCTCGGTTAGATGAGAAAAAAAACACATTTTTAGGCCCAGTTTAATATATAGTCCCTTGCACCCATCATCATGTAGGAAAGAAGAGCTTAATCAATTCAACAAATGGAACTTTGAGTAGTTTCATTTTCACTGTACTTCCACTGAAGGGAAGTAGTGACAAGAATGTCCAACATTACACTCTGTTTGCTAGCATTTTTAGTTTTCTACATGTTGTCATCTTCCCAGTGTGAGTGTGCTACAAACTGCCAAGACCAAAGCAGTGTGTAAGGAGGAACAGTACAGTGCTCAACCGGAAAAATGCTGCAAGCCATGACAAGCCATTTCCCACTGAGTGTGCCACAGCTTCTCTAGTTTGAGTGCACACTCACAGTTTTTACTCTAAATTTGGATTCATCATTTCTGTGGATCAGATTTCAGAAGATGACACTCATTTTATGATTTACTCTGACAAGTCTGCACTGGGTAGAAGTTATTATGGACTTTTGTTCAAACCAAATTCACACATTGCTTGTCAGCAACATAGTACTACAAAGGTTTTTGATTAATAGCCTTTTCCCCTCTGATATGATGACACAGAATGTGCAGTCAAATTCAATATCTGTCCACATTTTGCATTCGAATTATGCTTTGATTGAATGAATCTTTTACAGTCCCAAGTTCAAAAAAGTGGAGAGTCTGTGTAAAACATGAAAAGAGAAGGCAGTAATTTGCAAAGAACTGTATTTGCTAACAATGGTTTGAAGTCAACGTGTTCCTGAGTCCATGTGGTAATTTCCTTTATCCAATCATGTGTTCACAAAGTCGTGAACCTCTCTAAATCCTTGCTTGTGAAGGACTGAGTCTTTCCAGTGGAGATGCTCTACACAAACGTTGTAATATTAGTGCAATAACATTTAGGAAAAGCTGTCAATTACAGTAATCTGACTAAGGAGGATTCAGGTTCCATTTTCATTTGCCTGGTCTTTGTCAGTGGATGACATAATCCTGGCCTTATGTTACCAGCCAGTGCCTTTGCAGTGCAGACCTGCTGTGCTGCTCTGTGCAGCAACTGCACTGCAGTGCCAGTTTATGTAACCGCCCCTCTGTTTATGTGTGTACGTGATGTGTGTGTGTGTCTGGTAAAGCTTAGAAATTGCGCAACAGAAATGATGCAAAAGAAGACTCTTTGTGAGCATTTTGGCAGCAATGCCCTATTAAAATGTTTTTGTAAATGCTATAAATACAAGAGATTACATCGTTTTTTCCGGCATTATATACATCTACTGTTACGTTCAAGCAGATTAGATCAGTGAAATAACTGACAAATACACACTGCCGTTTGAAATGCTGTGAAAATTCATGGAACAAAAATATATTTGTGTCCTGTTCTGATATATCCATATTAGAAATATTGGTATTCTTAAGTCAATGTAGACGCGAGGCTGGGGTCCAGGGTTCTAATACAAATACAAGTGGTAAAAGGGAATTAACATTGTTCAGTACTTCAGCAACCACCGAAGAAGCTCTTCTGAGCAAGGCACTACATTCCATATGCTGTGCAGCTTCTGGATCTATCTTATGAAATAAATATGTGCAGTACACGAGCACAGAGGTCTCCGTTATTACGTTTTTTTGTTCCATTTTACTCCAGTTATTACGGTAAGGGACCCGGATCGTTGGACCACGCCCCCTCATTCAGCCACTGTCCATGCAGGAAAAACAGAGCCGTCAGTCCGTGCTGCTGCCCTCCTGCTGCTGTGACTGACCAAGGCACAACTGACAGGTGAGGGCACCTGATTTTTAAACATGTCTTATCGTTGTTGTGCAGTATGACCAAATATTATTAAACGTATGCAAGTTTTGTCCTCAGGTAGAGGCTGGCAGGACGGAAGATACATCACTTACGTTAGCTACGGGAGCGAGCTGACAAGTTAAGCTAACTGTCATAACTTTAACCAGTTTAACATGACGCTTTTCACGCTGCGCGTGGGAATTCAGTTTTACACCGTCATATGTGAATACACATTCTCACTTATTTTGAGACAATGGGTGTTGATAATCGCTCAAAATTCTGTATTGTAATTAGTTGACGTGAGCTAATGTTTAATGTTATCTTGCGTCGTGACCTAATGTGACTATATGCGACATGTTAAAATATTAAGCACTAAATCAATGACCGACCGTGCATTAGCTACTTCAGGAAAACTCCAACTCAGCGGCACCGCCCACTGCAGGCCATTCTGGTGGGGGCCGACTGGAAGAAGTACACAATGAACCACAAGTTAATGATGTTGCCTCATGAAAATAAGGTGCCTTAGTTAAATTATACGTGTGCGGAATTGTTAAGTGGTTTCTAACAATTGAACTGGGGTCTTGCATTTTTTTTAATGGGGAGTAAGGCTCTGGTAGGAAGCGAGGCAACACAAAAGTACCACTATTTTGAATGGAATTTGGTGTCCAGCCACAAACGGGACATTAGCTTTGCAGGTTCCTGTATCACCGTGGCGAATAATTGTCTATCGTCATCTAAGTGTGATTGTGCGTCTGTATGTTTGTTTGTCAGTCTGTGTCGGTAGTGACTCGATGTACCGAGCGAAAGGGAATAGTTTTATAAATAGCTAGTGTGACATTAACGGCTAGATTCCTGACCTTGTTCTGGTCGGACCGAAGTACTGCGCAGACTCGGTAGGAGGGTCAGCGGGGTTCAGTAACTCTACATTAATCTGCTCCACCGACTTCAGAACTGAGCCCAAATCCAAGTCCTGCAAGATTTGGTCCTGTGTGCAAGTCTGCACTCATGCATGGCTCAAACTAGAAGTACTAACCAGGCGTCCATGACAGAAAATGGCATTGCACATGCAGTTTTTATTCTAACTCATCAAGATATTTCCATGTGATTTTACTCAAATTAAATCCTATAAAGCAGGATGTCTGTGGACTCTGATTCTACTCATTTTAGGGTCTGTGATATGAAAACATGCCAGTCCATGTTTATGGATCAGATGTTAGTGAAACATAATGTCCCACCTAAAGCTAGTTTATTTTGGAATATTTGTATAGTTTACAGATTTAGCTGTAGTCCATCATTAATGTATTTTTATGTATGTGCAATGTGCAGTTAAGCAACATTTTAATTTTGCAGTTGGTGAGTGCAGAGATAATTTAGACTGCTCCATAAGTACTGAGTGGTCTATTGCAGAGCACCATATTACAGTATTGTCATTAATTGTCAGATGTGAATCTGACTGGTACTGCTCTTCAGTTGAAATAGTCAAAGGTGGTACAGAATCAGTTTGAACTAACCTGCATGCTTTGTGTACTTCCTGGAGCTGTGTTCCAGCTGTTTGCACAACACATGTCTCAATCAACTGATTGCCTAAACGTTCCTGTTTAACATTTAACCCTTCTTACCTTCATGCCATGTAGAAGTATACTTATATGTGCCATTTATGTCAGTTTCAGCGTGTGAATATGAGTGTGTTTTGTGCTCTGCTGGTACCATTACTACTAGGCTGCACAAACAGCACTATTTAACATTTTTTCGTGTATGTCTCATGATTTCTTGTTAATATATACAAGGTGTTTTTTAAACATGGAGACCCAAACAACAAACAGTGGCCTAATAAGGTGTTCGCCACAAGCCTCCAGAACAATTCAGCGCTCTTTGTTAAATACTCTCCAAGTCTGTGGAACTCTGCTGGAGAGCATCAGTCAGTCTGCCATAGATGTTGAGTTGGGTTGAGGTGTGGTGACTGTGAAGGACGTATCACCTGTGACCTGCATGCAAGCGTCTGTATTTGTTCATCCAGGTTTTTCTTTCATGTGTCACCTGTCTGTGGTTTCAGCCATGACCGTTCACATCTTGGTCTGTAAACACATTTCATCCAGTTCTCTTTGGATTACAGAGTTCTGTTTGAGAAAGAGTCATGATTACATCCAACTGAATCTTCAAATCATGAGTAACATCTGAAGCATTTGAAGTTATCACTGCACTGATGAACTGGACTAGTTCCCCTGCTTGACGAAAACCACATTTTAAGACTCACCCCCTGCACTGTAACTGCTGTAAATAACATTAGGCTGTTTGGACGACTTTCAGAAACTCCTGAGTCTAAGAAACAATGCTGGGTTGTGACAAAGAATTAAGGACAAGCGACACGGGTCAATTAAAAACTTTGTATCAAATCAGTCATGAGTCTTGACCCTGGATTCCTGCACTAATTAAAATAATAATAATAATAACAGTTCAGATGTCAATAAAAACAATATATTTTCTAATTAGATAACCAATACGGTGAGTTCCAGCCACAAATGAACAGGTCCTGTTGCTGACCTCATGTATTATATTTGCCAATATAGATTTGTACTCACCTTTGGCTGCTGACGGGTGCACGCTGTGGACCCTGATCTGAGGTTCACTGTATGCACAGGGCCCTGAATGTTGTTGGGTCAGATTTCCTGCTTCTTTTCAGTCTGCACAGTTTGAAGTGCTACATACCTGTCACTAACATGTCACTGTGTGCAAGAAGCTTTTGGAGGAGGCTTTTTTCCATTGGACACAGTTCAATTTGAAAGCAATGTCAGTGCAGTACAGTACAGTTTCATTGCCAACATACTGTCAATGCATTGCTCCACATGGTAATGTGGAGTTCGACTGATTTGACAGGAAGCATTTCTTCATGCTTAACAGACTTCACACACTGAAGAAACTGAAAAACGGTTGCGCAAATTGAGGTGTTTTAAAGTGTTTTGTGGTAGATAAATGGTTGGAACATTGTAGTAAAATGTTTTTTTTTTTTATTCTTTACAGGAGGCCAGGGATCAGTTCCACTTTAACGAGACCTTCTCGAAATGTTGCCTCAACACCTGAAGCAGATCCGAGTCTTCATGCTTAACGACAAGGAGAATTTAGAGAGGACATTGTTCAGACTTGAACAAGGTAATGCTTGTTTTAAACAATGGTGCTCTCAGTGTCGCCCTTTACTTCATGTCTGATTGTGTTCGGTAGGCTGCTCACACAGTCTTCTACTTTATATGCAGAGCAGTATCATAGCGACTACTGCTGCAGTTTACTCAGGTACTGATATGCTTTACTTTGACGCTGTACATTCAGATACTTTGTGGCAGTATTCAGTACGTTTTACATGTGACTATATTTTAACTCTTGCTCGGTGGAATATTTGATTCAATAGGTAACTGGTGTGAAGGTGAAGCATAAAGTAAATAGGCCTGTTATCAAACGCAAAACCAACTGACTGATTTTAAGGCAATGGTGTTGATGTCTGCATGTCCCGTTACCCCCTGGGTACACTGGGAATCAATGAGGGGTAGTGCTCAGGTAGTAATGCAGGTAGACATGTTTTGTGGATTGAAGGCTGGATGGGGCCAAACAAGGGCCAAACATAAAGCAGATTAACTTCTTCATCCCAGTGAAACAGTAGTTGGAGACTTGTTAGCTTCTTTGATGTGACATGTTTTCAACTGAAAGAGATTCTCAAAAATGGGTGCAGCTTAATGTACATGACTCTGTGGAGAGGATGTTTCTAACCAGAGCTGCAGAGGACTGCTGGCCTCCACCTGTACCTCTGTCACCTGCGTTTTCAGATCAGGAGGCAGGGACAGAGAGGAACGAATGCATTAGACCAAAACCACCACAAAAATACTTTTACAGTATAAACACTGATTTTACCCAATATCAAAAACCACATGTCCCAAATCACATTTAATGGGATTAATATTCTAAAAGTGCTTTTCTAAATACATATTGGCATTCACAAAGAGATAATGCAAGGACTCAGGACAAGAACCTGGAAAAGAGAGAGAGAAAGAGGAGCAGCTAGTTTTCTTGGAGGCAGAAGTGTACCATTTGACATTTACAGCACTCTGAACCTGATAGGGATTTTGAGGGCTGGCTGTGAAACTGGACTATATATAGACAAGCCTGTCATGGTCCAAACTCTGGAGAATCAGGAAGTCTGATATTTTTTTGCCCAACCTTGCTATGAGTGACTGTGTGTGAAGTTTTCTTTTTGTTTATTCCAGAGCTGCAGAGCAGTCTGTGAGTGTGTGTGTGTGTGTGTGTGTGTGTGTGTGTGTGTGTGTGTGTGTGTGTGTGTGTGTGTGTTGAATGAGGGTTATACGCCTGATGTTGAGACTGCAGAAGGCTCAGAATGAGAGCTTTTTAAATGAAACTGATACTTTCACCTACAAAAATCACACGTCAATTAATGAAACTTCAAGGTAGAATGGAAACAAAGTGGATTTTTTTATTCTTTAAGTTCTTCTCTTGACATTGATTAAACATCTAAAACATCATCTCTACATATTTAGAAGTACTCACCGTGTCTCCAAGAAAAAAAAAGAGGGATGGAACAGAGTTTGGCTTCAACATAAGTTTTGTTGCAAACATGGAAAAAAAAGCTTGTATAAAGCTTGTATATAACTTCAGACGCGTAGCTCCACCTGGCTCCAACTGGCTCTGATTGCCCTCGTTTCATCGTAGCCCCGCCCCCAAGTTGACAGGATTGGTTCTTTAGGAATGTGACCTATGAAAGCCTGGCTGTTTGTGAGAACGTCATTGGTCCACTGCAGTTTCGAGGTGGTAATGCACAGGCTTGGCAGTGACTGCTGTTTTCAGCCATATGTCTTGCAGTATATAAAAACACCATATGGACATGTTAACAAGGCTAAGACTTGATTTTCATTGGAGGAGGTTGTTAACATCCCAGCTCGTCTTTCATGGTTCCACGTTTTTCATGGATTTTCATGTTGAAAAAAGGCATTTAATCAGAACGTGTCTCTCTCCTTAGGTTTTGAGCTCCAGTTCCGTCTGGGTCCCAGCCTTCAGGGGAAGAGGATTGTGGTGTACACCAACTATCCACTTGAAGGACAACAGTTTGAAAGAAACAGCTTCCATGTTTTGCCGTGGAACTATACAACAGGAAGCGAGGATGACTCCGATAAGTTCTGCTCTCTGGACCTCAAGATTGCTGGGTCCTATCAGTACTACTTTGGATATGGGTAAGACCCTTGTAATGATGGACGACACATTTGAAAAGGTTCAGTTGTAGGATATCATTATATTGCTGTCATGAGAGCATACATACATACATAATGTCTTCTTTGATGTCTTATAATTTGGATATTTCAGGTTGTTGTTTGTCAAGGTGCGGTTCTAGTTAATACTCTTGTTAAATGATAGTTAAAATCACTTCTTCAGCCTCACTTTGTCCATTATTTTCCTAGAAACATTTTTTTATACGCTTCTTTTTTTCCACAGAGACACAGAGCAGTTAGGAAAAGGCTACATTGTCGTCGACCCAGTCCTTCGTGTTGGAGCAGACAATCATGTCCTCCCATTGGACTGCATCACCATCCAGACCTACCTGTCCAAATGCCTGGGACACCTGGATGACTGGCCAGATAGACTGAGGGTAGCCAAGGAGTCAGGTGTGTTTGCATTTCCTTTCATTTTTTTGTGGAACTGCATTAGTGCCGTGTGAAGAAATTAGCTGCTGGATTGGTTGTTAAGATATAATGGATGCTTCAAATCAAGCCTGACTTTGAGTTCAAAGAAAAATCCAAGTATAATCACAAATACTGTATGTGGACTGCAGTGATGGGAAGTAATTTGTGCCATTTTCTGCCGTGTCACCCGGCGTCCCTGTCTGAAGAGCAGGACAAAGGAGACCGACAGAGTTTCTGTGAACCTCCACCTGAACTCAGAGGTCACTGGATCAAACTGACAGCGAGTCTTTGTTTACTGTGTGTTATTTTAGCCCTCACCTTGAGCTCAAATGGCTCAACTCAGATGAATCATTATCCCTGTGCTGTGTTCAGTACGAGAGGCAGTGTGTGAAGGCAGTTGGCTGCTGTGTCCTGTTCGGGGTAACGGGGGGGCTGGAGCCTTCGGAGCACACACGATGCACATTACCAGCATTGTTAAACAGTGTGATGCTTTGGCTTGTTAATAGTGTGTGCCTGCTTTTCTCACAGGATACAACATGATCCACTTCACGCCTCTGCAGACTCTAGGAGAGTCCAGGTCCTGCTACTCCTTGGCGGACCAGCTGACCTTTAACCCTGAGTTCAGCCCAGTGGGGCAGAGCTACAGCTGGGCAGATGTGGGGGCGCTGGTGGAGAAGTTAAAGAAAGAATGGAACATGCTGTGTATTACAGACGTGGTGTATAATCATACTGGTGAGTGACTGGGTGCAGTCTGGCTGCGTTTACAGCCCAGCCAGAGTGGAGACCAGACTGACATAGAACAAAGCCAGAAGGACATTTAGGGCATATCGAGGTGTTTCTCCTCAGTTATGGAAAGTCATTACCCTCCTTCTTGTAAAGCCATAACTGCACTCCTGAAATCAGCACAATTCACTTTTTTAAACAAAGCATGATGAGAACTTCTTGTTTTTTCAAAACTCAGTGCATTTGCTTTTTACATTTTTGTTTTTGACAGAACTAACATGATTTCTATCTCTGCAACACTCTCCTTTATCTGTTCATATGCAGCTATTTGCTGTGGTTGAAAACCTGTGGACATACAAGCCAAAAGCTCCATTTACATTTATATCCTTATTCTAAAAGTCACAATGTATGTAATACCTAGTAAAGATATGTAACGACTGCCAAAGCCTGTTGGGACCTGTTTTAATCATATAGTTACATGAAGCCCTTTCCAACATGCACCACTTCATACATTAATTACTACATTACAACATTAATCTGATGGCAGTTCATCATGTGCGTGTCATGTCAGAAGAAGCTCCCAGGTCACTTCTATTTCAACTCATGACGTCAATCAAACAATTCTGATTCTAAAAAAGTTGGGATGGGATGCTGTTTAAGACATAAATAATAACAGAAAAAAATGTCCTCATTAATACATCATACATACATTACACTCATTAATAATGCACTGAATTTCCCTGCCCATTTAAAGTATGTGTGCAGTTTGTGATCACATGAGGTAAAGATCAAGAACACATTCATGTGTAAGAGAACGATTGAGTGAATGATTTTAGACAAGTTAAAAGAAAAAATATTCCCTCTGGATTCACACCATTATGATGTGTCAGTCAGTAACAACATTCGTCTAATCTCCAGGGTCCATGTTTAATGTCGACGCAACATGAAAACTGAAATATAATTCAAACTTTGTTTTCACTCAAGACTTAAAGATTGAAAAGAAATCCCAGCTGTGAGCAGAGTCTCTGCAGTATTCCTCTCTGGCTCATCCTCATCGTTGTTGCCAGCATTTGTGTATGTTAGCCTGCATTCATCATACCTAAGACAGCGTCATCACTTGTTACTAAAAGAGCTAAATGGTGGGGGCTCATCTGGTACAGATGAGATAGAGATGAGATGAGGTACAGACAGCACATATCAAGGCAGACTCTTTATCGTAGCAGACCCTTTACTGCATCTGATCCTCGCTCTCCTGTCTCTCTTCAGCTAGCACTGTCAAAATAAAGCATGAATGGCAAAAAAATAATCTTTTTAAACAAATTTCTAAATGGCGGTGACTCACATTCTGTGTTTCTCTGTTCCTTTGCAGCTGCTAACAGTGTGTGGATCAAAGAACATCCAGAGTGTGGTTACAACCTGGTGAACTCACCCCACCTGCGACCAGCCTGGGTCTTAGACAGAGCTATCTTCCATTTAACCACCAGGGTAGCAGAGGGACGCTACAAAGATAAAGGACTTCCTCCTGACATTACCAATGAGAGTCATCTGAATGTGAGTACACACAGTTCAGCTGAGTGCTCACTGCACAAGTGTGCAGACTATGAAAGGAGTGGACACGACGCTCTTCATGACTGGCATTTCACGACCGTGTTGCAGAGAGTACACATGTGACAACCAGTGGGATTTATGCATCATATGACTAGAAACATTTTCAGCCTGTCTTGAATGTGTTTTCCCGCATTACTAAATGACACGAGTAAAGCCTGCCTAAGTGTGATGTCCACAGCCTCAAAGGGATGACAGATAACAGACAAAGCACATGAGTTCAGTTCAGCTCTTCTCTTACTGACTGAGTATTAGTGGTGCACACTTTCTGTAGGATTCCAGACAACCTCATCCTGATGTGGGTACATTACTTATTGTACCACCTTATGAAACATTATGTGTTTGACGTACTCTTATGATGTAAATATCATTTTCTACAGCATTTTCCAGACCTTGAAAGCTGTAGTCTGAAAGACTCCTTTAATAATCTGTGTGTCTGCTTCTCTCTCTCTCTGTATGTTCTGTATATCAGGCCATCCGCAGTGTGCTGTGGCAGGAGCTGTATCCTCAGATCAAACTGTGGGAGTTCTACCAGGTCCACGTGAACAATGCTGTGGAGCAGTTCAGAACCCTGCTCCAGAATGGTCTGTACTGTTGATCAGTGAAGATTAGAAATATTACTGCAACTCTAAATACACAGTCACTGACATTATGTACGTGATAAACAGACCTGAAGGGTAAAAGTGCATTCCTCCATGAACACCTGTATTGATTGAAATAGAAGCATAGTGTATCTGTTGTGACGGCTGAGAAACATGGCTGAAACCCCTGTTCTTTAACTCTTCACCACAGTTGTTTTAATAAAATACCACAGCTCTGCACTGAATGCCAACAGTATTCTACAGTGTTGTGTTGGTTTTTGATGAGGCCTGTCTGGTGTATTGCTTTGAACTGACAGATGCCTTTCTCCATGTTTTATTGCCATTGAGTCAAAGGAATTGAAAACCTAGACAAAATGGACAGTAACACAAATTTCAGTCTGTTCAGTGTCAGATTACTGTGCCTGTGCTCATCAGTTAGAAAGCTGCTAGTGTGCTAATATAGACAGAGACACTGGCTTTAGAGGCTACTTAAGCTACTTTAAATATCTTTTGTGTGCTTGTGTTTTTAGGCACCAAGGCAGACCACAGTAAGACTGGAGGGAAGAAGGGCCTGAGGATCATTCAGGACCCAAATTACCGTCGTTATGGCAACACAGTGGACATGGACTCTGCTCTGGAGACATTTGTACCTCACAGGTAGGACTGAAAACTTGAAGCTACAGCTGTTATTGGTCAAACGTCCTGTGTTGTGAGAGTGAGAGTTTTAGTGGTTCTTTGAGTTCTTTCATGATTTATTCCTGTTGATTTGAAAGCCAGTCAAGTCTCTTTTTCTTCACCACTGAATGGTTCATTTTTCCAGGTGTTCTCTGTGTCAACAGCACTTGCTTTGGTTAACTAAGACTCTCAATGAGCTTTGTAAAATAAATCCCTTCAGTTAGGTTTTGCTTTCAGCTCAGTTAGCATCCTTCTCCTCTGCTTCTGAATCTGGCATGTTCAACTCTAAAATATCAGGAAACCACTGTAAGTGTGATGCTGTTGCCTTGCATCACAAAAAAAGAAACATGTTGAACAGAACCAGCACAATATATAACATTTCATCATGCATCTGTTTCAGATCTTAGAAATGGCAATGCAGCATTATGGGTTTGTGACTCACATTGCATTGTTAGCCATAAATCATAAACTAGAAAAGCTAGAATACATGCAGTACACAAATACTGTGTTTCTTACCCTTGAGGCAAGTGTAAACGGGGTCAAAAGTAACACCCCCAGTAGTAATCCTGACATGGCATATACAATACATTCTTATACTATTTCTGTGTACATAATGTCTGTATGTTGCAAAAAGTAGAGTCGTGGTATTTTTATTTCATGTTACCTCCCTTTGTAGCTCCTCCCCACAGCACATTGAGGAGTGCTGTGGTTGGCTGAGACAGAAGCTGAACGAGCTGAATGAAGAACAGAACCACATCGTGCACCAGCATCAGGAGCAGGTGAGCTTCAGTGTGAAATAGCACCAGGGAGGGTGCGCTAATGGCACCTGTAGAAATACGCAGCACAACAGTGTAAAGGAAGGTCCGACGTGTTTGAGCAGCCCTGTGTGAGTGCATGTAGAGGCCAGCTGGAGCCAAACATGACAGCTGTTGGTGTGGCTGTCAGTGGAGTCACAGAGATGCTGATATAGATTCTGGAAATGTCAAAATGCCGCACGTCCTTTAGCTGATGACCAAAATAGTACAGTGACACACACTGAGGGTTCCCAAAATACACAATGCTTCCTGTGCATCAGTCAGTGTTCTTTATGTTCTTCTTCTTTCCTCAAGGCTGCCAACTGCATTGTGGGAAATGTAGTGTATGAGCGTCTGGCAGAGCACGGCCCTAAACTTGGTCCTGTCAACAGGAAAAACCCTCTGGTTACCAGGTAAGGAATCTAAAGATGAAGGCTTAAGGACAGAGGAAAAGCTGTGTGACAGATATGGTTCATGGAGGTGGAAGAGAGGTGGAGGGATGGAAGAGAGACTTCTTTCCGTACTTTTTAGGTCAGATTTAATATCATTTTGAGATGCCAGCTGGTGTGTAATCACTGCCATTGGTCTTGTAACATTGTATTGAACCATGTGGGATTCTACAAAGTAAAACTGCTTAAATATGGGACTAACAACACTAAAGCCATTCATTTTTCTTGTGCTAAGAACTGTACCATTAATCTAGTGCCACAAATGTGAAGTTTGTCTTAAGACTGGTGCCAGAGGAAATGCCAGTTGGGACAATAAAATCAAGAGAGATGAATCACAGCAGGATGCGATGGTGATTGTTTGGCAATCTACCTGAATATGTTGTGTGCTCAGTTGATACTTTGGCGTAGAGGAGGACAGCTCACAGAGTTTTGAAAAAAATACCAACATTGTTTTTAACACTCTTTGTTACTTTGGTGTTAATCATCATGCACAAAGAAGACACTCAGAAACACTTGACCATTCCAAACTGCATTCCTATTGGAAGTAGTTGCACAGCTTTTTCCCTAATGTTGTATGCAGCATGCCACTTACTCAAGACAACATATGGATAGATAGTAATGACCCATAGTAATGTGAGGTTCATGAGGGAGGCTCAGTGTTTTCATCTGTCTGTCTCAGGTATTTCACCTTCCCACATCAGGACATGACCCTGGAGCAGGAGATGCAGCTGCTGAACCAGCCGGACAAGATGTGTCACTTCTTGGCTCATAACGGTTGGGTGATGGGTGACGATCCGTTGCGTAACTTCGCTGAGCCAGGTAAAATATCTTAAACTCAGAAAGTGTAAGGCCAGAGGAATAAACAGAGACACATAAACACACTACAACTAAGGCGAAGAGAGGATCCTCATTCCTCCCTCTGTCTATCATGCTTTATCCTGTTGCATCAAAGAGATTACACATCACTTGGGATGGGATGAAATACATTTGAATTTGTGTCTGTTAACAGGGACCTGACAATCTCAGTTCAATATAAGTTATTTTCAGGTCACATGTTGAGCAGTCTGCACTGATGAAACTGTGACTCACTGCATCAGTACTGGTCTGCATCTGTGCTGCCTACAGGCTCCAATGTGTACCTGCGTCGAGAGCTGGTGTGCTGGGGTGACAGTGTCAAGCTCCGCTATGGCAAGGGCCCTGAGGACTGCCCGTACCTGTGGGCCCACATGCAGAAATACACTGAAATCACAGCCAAATATTTCCATGGAGTCAGACTGGACAACTGTCACTCTACACCATTACATGTGGCTGAGGTATTGTCATATATTATCATATTATCATCATATTATACAGTTGAAAGTTTAAAATTCCTTCACATTGCAATTCAGTAGAGCACTACTGTAATAGATACCACCTTTGTTCAACTAAAAACCAAACCATCAGGTTAACTGGTAACAGGTGAGTGTATCATGATTGGGTATGAAAGGGACACAAGCGAGGATGGAGCGAGGTTCACCACTTTGTGAACACATGATTGGATAAAGGATGTTACTAAACACAGTTTGTTCACAAGTGATTGCATTCTGTTTTTACTTACATTTTGCAGTGTCCCAACTTTTTTGGAATAGGGGTTGTAACATGAATGAATAGTAAAGATACACACTGGCCTTTCTGAACGTGTAAAGAACCAACTCCATGTTAAATGTGCTGATTTTTCAGTGCAAATGTGTTTCCTTGTGATGGAATAGAGGAATAGAAATGTCTTGCCTGACAATGAGCTGACTGGCCTGAAAACACTGTTGCTCATTATGGCCACATTCTTATGACACACCTGCAGGAAACAGAATGTGCTACAAACTCACACAATTACACATTCATGCCAACGATGAATTCAGGCATAAATACAGACAGGACACTGGCCAGTAGAGTGTTATTCCTTTAAGAAACCATCAAAATACACATGTAAATAGTTTGGATGGAACATCTGATTTAAGTGCAGACTGAACGTCATGAAAGCCTTCACGTGTGTATAAAGCACACTGTATATCAGTGTTAACCTGTTAACAACACACCCTTCTTCTCCCCCTGTCTGTGGTGCTGCTGTGTTGTCTTGTCCAGGCTATGTTAGATGCAGCGCGATCGGTCAGACACAATCTGTATGTGATCGCTGAGCTGTTTACAGGCAGCGAGCGCATTGACAATGTATTTGTTAACCGGCTGGGAATTAGCAGCCTTATTCGAGGTACACCTCTCGTGCATTAACTAACTTGTGTTTTTGTCTCTCTCCTCTCTTTTCATTGCGTTGTTCTGCATCCTTCTTCTCCATACCCAAACACCCCCTCTCTGTCTCTCACTCTCTCTCATTCTGTGTTCCTGGGCTGTACACCTGCATGTTGTGGTTACTTTGAGGCCTGTTATCGCTAACTGGCTACATCCCCTTCACATTCCTCTTATCCCTTCTCCAACCTCCTCCTCTTTCTCCCTTTCTCTAAAAATCATGACCTCTTGCTCTGTCTGCACTGGTTTGGGTGTGTTGCCTTGCTGTGGTTGACCAGTTCATGCTGGATGTGGCCAGAGCAGTTTGTCCTAACCTTTATGTGGTGGCTGAACTGTTCACTGGCAGTGAGGAGCTGGATAATATCTTCGTAACCAAGCTTGGAATCACATCGCTCATACGAGGTACGGTCATTTATTTGGTGAGAATACACACACACTGACTGCAGCATATTGATTAACACTATAACAAAGCACACAGTTTAGGATACCAAGGTAGGTATTTATGCTGTGCGTTTTATTTATGTTATATACAGTATACACTTACCATGCAAGGCAGCTGGATGATGATCTCTCTCTCATATCACATGAGATCATGTGATGTTGTTGATATGATTGGTTGATGTTAGCCCATGATAGATGGTGATAGACAGAGGATTCATCCAATTACCCTCAGAGGCAATGTTTTGAGCTACAAGATCCCTCAGACAAGCATCAAAGAGAGAACTAAATAGCCTTCTCACTGAAGATCTTGTAGATCACAACATCACCTCTGAAAGGGAATTAAACTATTTATTTTTAGTGTGTAGACTTTTCTCCTTTGTGCCTTGCAGTGGAATTTTTTGTGTCTTACACCTGAATATTTTTGCATGAGCGTGCACACACTTCATCCATAGCAAATGTAAGAAATAGGCAGTATTCTGGAGCAGTCAAGCCTGTGAGCTCTAAATGTATTTACTACAGGTAAGCTTGTGTTGTCCATCAGCTCTCAGAGGCAAAGCACCTGCACTGGCAGACTGGAATGTGGCCCAGCTTGAATGTGTGAAGTCACCCACAGTGCTGCAGCAGAATAGATTGTGTTGTGATAACTATCCTCCTCTCATGAACATTTCCCTGTCCACAGAGGCCATGTCAGCCGGTGACAGCCATGAAGAAGGTAGACTGGTCTATCGTTACGGAGGCGAGCCAGTTGGAGCTTTTGTTCAACCCAGTCTCCGCCCACTGATGCCCTCCATCGCCCATGCCATGTTCCTTGATGTAACCCATGACAACGAGTGTCCCATACAGGTGAGTCTCTGTCAGGGTCAGGTTTGGATGGACCTGAATGACTGAAGATGCTGATGGCCACTAATGTGCATTATACTTTTTATTGCCTGTATCTAAGCCTCTGTTTGTCTGTCTTTGTTATACAGCTGCGTTCAGCTCTGGACTCCCTGCCCAGCTCTGCTATAGTCTCTATGGCCTGCTGCGCTACTGGTTCCACCAGAGGATACGATGAATTAGTGCCACATCAGGTTATTTACAACACACACACACACACACACACACACACACACACACACACACACACACGCAAGCTCTGACTTCCATCTGAGATCATTTTGGATCAACAGTATTCCTGTTTAACCAAAATTTTGCTTTTTTGTCTTAGAACCAAATTCCCCAATATTGGCTCATTTATTACAAATATGAAAATGTGGCAAATGCTAGTTTAGTTTCTCTAAAGTTGTGAAATCTGTAGTTTGAAAAGCACGATGTAGAGCTGCAGTGTCACATTAAAGAGTGACACCTCACATTATGCCCCTCACATTTCACTCTGAATGTTCATCTTTGCTTATTGTCTGTGTACAGGTTTGGATTGTCACACTATCATTTTAGCCTCATTCTATGGTTTTCTACTCAGTAAAGATTAAAAAGAGAAGAAGAACTAGCAGTAGATCAACAGATAATCTTGACAGTGGATGTGCATTACTCATGTTGTGAGGTCATATATCTGTTTACACAGTCACAAAATGCAGGTCCCCATGATGAAGGCTTGTGTTAGGGTTAGAGTAGAGTTAGATAAGTAGTGGATATGGTTATGGTGAGGGTAGGTCTCCAGGAAATGAATGTAAGTCTATGTAATGTTCCCAGAAATGATGGAAACTACTGTGTGTGTGTGTGTGTGTGTGTGTGTGTGTGTGTGTGTGTGTGTGTGTGTGTAGATCTCTGTGGTGAAAGAGGAGCGTTTTTATCCCAAGTGGAACCCCTCAGCGTCCCCCTCCTCTGTTGGTGAGGTTGGATTCCAGACTGGTATCATAGCTGGGAAACTGGCCCTCAACAAGCTGCACCAGGAACTGGCTGCCCAGGGATTCATTCAGGTACAATAGAGCACTGTGGTGTGTGTGTGTGTGTGTGTGTGTGTGTGTGTGTGTGTGTGTGTGTGTGTGTTATTAGAACAAAACATCAGCTCCCACTACCTACAGTCTTGGCTCATTCAGCAATCTATTCATGTAAAAAAACAAAGGCAGCACGACCAGAAATATCTCCATCTCTGATGCGGCAAGCTAGCTGTTGTTTCTGCACTGCCTTTCCTGGAGATCACGTTTTAATCTCTAATCATCTTCCTCTCCAGGTGTATGTAGACCAGGTTGATGCAGACATTGTTGCAGTTACCCGTCACTGTCCCAGCACACACCAGTCTGTGGTGTCAGTGTGCAGGACAGCCTTCTTGAACCCCAAAACCCACCAGTACGGCACCAACGTCCCACCCATGTTCATACCTGGTATGACGACACAATGACCGTCTTCATGTTAGAAATCAAGGGTGTATTTCTAAATATTTTTATATAATACAATGCCAAGATTGTGTCAAAGAATTTGTTAACCAGGTTTCTGAACAAGGCTTCAATGCTGAGAATGTGTCTCTCTGTCTCTCTCTCAAGGGAAGATAGAGGAGGTGGTCCTGGAGGCAAGGACAGTGGAAAGCCATGCTGGGAGTTATAAGAAGGATGGCAACTACATCAACGGCATGCCAGAATACACTGTGGAAATAAAAGAACATATTTCTGTAAATAATGCTAAAATTATTTTTAGGATCATTGTAATTCTGTGCATCATTGAATAAGTGAGTCAATAGAATGGTGATAACATTATAATATATATATTTATACTTGTATATGTAGTTACAGGAGAGCACAGTGGTGAAGCAAGCTGGAGTGACGTCTAAAGGTCGATCAGAGTTTGTGCAGGAAATCACCTTTCAGAAGCTGACACCTGGCAGCGTCATTGCCTTCAGGTAATCCACACACAGACCTGCACAAACCTTAGGTAAAACCAGTTCAGGCATATTTTAAAATGGTTTATTAAAAGCAAATGTATGAGCCTTCCACATTCTGCTCTGTCAGTGGTCACTAAGTTTTCTGTCACTCTCTCTCTTCCTCACAGGGTTAGTTTGGACCCCACAGCGCAGAAGCTGGTGGGTGTGCTGAGGTATTATCTGTCCCAGTTCAGCCCAAAATACAGGAGGGGGAGTGTGGCAGAGGAGAACCCACCGGAAGCACTGCAGAAGCCTCTGGCACAGTAAGCACACATGTACACATCACTGTGCCTTAATGAGACATGACTTAGAAAGACGTGACCTTTCCAGACCTTTGTGGACTGCTGCTCGTCTCTGCTTGAGGCCGTCTCTGGACATGTACAAAAAAGAAAAGAAAGCATCTAGAACACTTGCATTTGATGGAATGGTGCAGTCTTATAGAACATTTCAAAAGGTCCAAAATGTACACACGATATTTGGTAAACAAGGTAATAATTATGCAGGATAGCTGACACAGAGAGCGACAGTGTGAATTTTGAAATGGATGCCAGTGTCCTCAGAGCCACACAGAGGGTGTTTATTTTAAAGCTGTGTGTGTTTGACAGGCTGATGTCTAAGCTGACGTTAGCAGACCTGAATATCCTGCTGTTTCGCTGCCACTCAGAAGAAGAAGAAGATGGTGGAGGGTGTTACAGTATCCCAGGCTGGGAGACCCTCAAATATGCTGGTCTACAAGGTACTAAATACATATGTATCCAGTTTATTTAGTACACAGTGTATTGATACAACTATAGTATTCTCCCACAATGTGCAAGTGCGAAGGAAATAAAATGACACCATTCTGTAAAATAACGGCAGCTTCATTAAAATGAGCACACTGGTGGTCACACAGACATTTGCTCTGTGATGATTCTAAACATGCTGCAAAGATGAAGAAAGACAGCAATCACTCACTAAGTCTGGAGTCTCTCCACATTCAGGAACAACACCAAGAGAAACAGAACTGGTTTAAAAAGTGTACGTCTGCATCTTATGTGGCAGAGTGACTACCTTGAAATCAAAGAAAAGCATGATGATGTATTTTACTAATAAACAGAAGCAAACTGTCTGACCACAGCTGAGTGTTGATGGATGTTAAAATGGTAATGGACAAAAATGTTAACGTTTTGATGAGGTTCAGTTTTTAAGTTTGGACTTTTGAAAGCCATATTGAACAGGTGGCTGGCATGTGACATTGTCAGATTTGGAACTTGTTAACATTTAGAAGCTTGAAGAACATTTTTGCTATCCTATGATATCTCATTCTGTTTTCAGCGTTCTGCTGCGGCACATTGCCTTTGCACAATCCGCTTTTTCATTTGTGGTCATCAAACACTGGAATATGCCTCCAGCTGATCTGGTGCAAAAATGGATATTGAACGACCAGTCATGCCAACATTAATGTGACCATGATTCAGATGCTTGAACTGTAATTTTACGGTTGTATCGCACAAATGAGCTGGTATTTATATTATATGCAGTAAACACAGTCAGGTCAGTCTCGACCAGTTTGAGCTCCTGCACAGATTAAAGGGCAGGAATGCATCAGCATAGTTGACAGTAACTTTAAGATCGCAACTAAACATAAACGTGATTTAAAAGGGGATAATGTGTAAATTTCTGTGACTGCAGTGTTGCTTACCTCTCCCAGACAGTACAGAGGAAAAAGGGGAGAGGTACCGGCAGGAGACAAATTAATAAAGGGGGAAACCCCCAAAACAAATGTCAGGGTACACAAACTTTTGTAATTCTGATACAACAGATGGCATATTTGGACACTCTTACACTTGCCCAGGGACTGCAGATGGAAGGTAGCTAACATCTAAATCTGCCATCATGTCTTCTCATTTTGAGGTTAATGTTTTTTGCATGTGATCCTTGTTTAAGACTGACACAGCGCTGAGCAGGCATAGCCCCAAACATTTCTTAAAGCACTTCACGGGATGACAGGAGTGTAAGTGTAGTCGTTGTGTGTCTGCAGGTCTGATGTCAGTGTTGGCTGATATCCGCCCCAACAATGACCTGGGCCATCCTGTGTGTGCTAACCTCAGACAAGGGGACTGGCTGATAGACTTTGTTGCCAACAGACTGATCCACAGAGAGGGACCACTGGCACAGGTGAGGCTTTAAACCCTTAAAGGACGCCTTCACCCAAGTTACAAAAAGCCATATTTTTACTTATCTCTACATCTGCTTTCATTTGTTCATGTTCTAAGATATCTGTCTCTGTTACTTCTGCTGAGATATCAGTATGATGAAGGTGAATGGAGTTTTATTTATGATGCTCAAAGCTTTGAAAAAATGCTAAAACTCACGTATCAAGGATGCTGCTAACACTGCTATCTGCAGAAACATGACACTTTACCATCAGGTCATGTCATGGACCAACACTCGACTTGCAGTGCATGCACAGGCATGTAAGAGTATCCACAGTCCTGAAGATGATCCTGGAGCAGCTTATCCATGGCACTGTAACGTTGTGTGTCTGCAGGTGGGCCAGTGGTTGGGAGCCATGTGTGACTACTTGAAACACATCCCACGCTATCTCATCCCCTGTTATTTTGACGCCATCCTGGTGTCAACCTACACCACAGCTCTGGACGCAACTTACAAACTCATGTCGAGGTAGGAGAGACTCTCCAGACTGGATTGTTGAGACCTGAAATTCAACAGTGAAACTATGAATTTTAAGGGCTGATTCGGTCCAGTCGAGTGAGACATTTCCTGTCTCGCCTGAAGCTGCTGACTGTCCGTCTCCTTGTCCGCACAGTTTCATCCAGAACGGCTCCAGCTTCGTTCGTCACCTGGCTCTGGGTTCAGTTCAGATGTGTGGTGTGGGACGCTTCCCTGCCCTCCCTCCCCTTTCTGCGAAAATTGAGGACGTTCCCTACCGCGTCAATCCAATCACAGGCCAGAAGGAGCAGTGCTGTGTGTCACTGGCTGCAGGTAGCCTAGCAACAGACACTTGTGGTGTTTCTGTGTACATTTAATGCAAGTAAACTGAAAAAAAGAATTTATGCAAGTAAAATTAAAAACTGCGTCATTAAGCTTGCATGACAACCTTGATTGCAAAAAGTTGGGATGCTCTGTAAATTGTGGATTTAAAAGAAACGCAAACATTTGCAAGTGAACTTTACTGACAACAGTGTTATGAAGTATTCCTGAGCCCACGTAGTAGTAAATGAAATAATTAGGATACACATATATACAGTAGGTGGGCACTCATTTCCTCCTTAGCTGACATGCTAATTGGTATGCTTTAGGTCTTCCTCATTTCTCCTCTGGGATTTTCCGTTGCTGGGGCCGAGACACCTTCATCGCTCTCAGGGGACTGATGCTGCTCACTGGGAGACACACTGAGGCTCGGTACGTATGTATGTGTGTAACCTGCCATCAGATTACTGACAGCATCAGCCTGTAAAAGCCCGCGCTAACTGAACCCTAAACTGAACCCTTCTCTCCACAGTAACATCATCCTGGCCTTTGCGGGGACGCTGCGTCACGGTTTGATCCCCAACCTGCTGGGTGAGGGTCGCTGTGCTAGATACAACTGCCGTGATGCTGTGTGGTGGTGGCTGCAGTGCATCCAGGTAGGCACTGCAGTACAGAGTAATGGGGAAGGAGTTGTGTTATCGCCGAATACAGTGAAGTTGCAATAGCAAATGTATTAGTATTCACAGTCATTATGCCTCTGTTGCTTTTGCTGTTGATCCGTTTTCATCCCCCTGTAAAGTTACTTCTGTCTATCTAAATGTTTATTGAACCTACATATCCATACTGCTGTGTGCTTCTGTTCAGGACTATGCTACCCACGTTCCTCAAGGGCATGAAATCCTTCACTGCCCCATCACACGCATGTACCCTACTGATGACTGTGAACCCAGCAAACCTGGAGAGGTGGTACGTACAGCTGCTCCTACACACACACACACACACACACACACACACACACACACAGATACAGTTTAGTGGCATGTCGCGGTCTCTGTCACAGTGTCCACTCGTCATCAGAGTTTAAAATGTTCAAATCATACACACACTTTTCAAACAAGCACTCGCTCACATCATCAAACTAATGTGTATGTTTACATGTGCAGTATATATTTTTGTCTGTGCGTGTGTGTGCGTGTGTGTGCGTGTGTGTGTGTGTGTGTGTGTGTGTGTGTGTGTGTGTGTGTGTAGGAGCAGCCTCTGTATGATGTGATCCAGGAGGCTCTGCAGCGCCACCTGGAGGGAATATCCTTCAGAGAGAGAAACGCTGGACCCAAGATAGACATGAACATGAGAGATGAAGGTAGGACAGGGACTGTGTGTGTGTGTGTGTGTGTGTGTGTGTGTGTGTGTGTGTGTGTGTGTGTGTGTATGTGTGTGTGCGCGCACATGCGTATCTGTGTGTGTGCGTCTGTGTATGCATGTGTGTGTGTTAAACTATACATGCTCAAATGGTGTAATGTAAGTGGAGGTGTCCCAGTGTTAGAATGAACAGTAATTCTATGCAGCTCCAAACTTCCATGGAGCCAGGGGGGAAACTTTAGAGCACTTTGCACCAGCAGCTCTCCAAACTGGGAAGGAAACCTCGAGAGCTGGTTAACTCGTGACCGAAGAAGGTTCAGGAGACCCAGATGTCTTATGCAGAAACATTTGTTGAAGCTTAATCGAGGCGAGCGGGACAAGAGAATTTGCGTATTTCCACCCAAATTCTGAAGGCTGCTTCCTGCTGAGGAGAAGCACTGAACCTGTTACTGAGCCTTTGAGCTTTACTGTTTGTCCAGATGAGGTTATTCTTTACCCATCTATGTATTTGTGAACATTCTCATGGGTATTTGACTCTGAACATAAGGAAGTATGCTGACATAAGTTAACCAAAGTCACGTTGTATCCACTCAGGCTTTCCTTCACACTAACCCTCTTTAAGGCCAGCCACAGTATCTCTGAGCTCTTCCACTCCTTCCCAGGGTTCAGTGTGGTCGCTAAGGTGGACCCAGCCACAGGTTTTGTGACTGGAGGAAACCGCTTTAACTGCGGCACATGGATGGACAAAATGGGAGAGAGCGAGAGGGCGAGGAACAAAGGCATGCCTGCTACTCCAAGGTAACACACACACACACACACACACACACGCACACACACACACACACACACACACACACACACACACAGATCGCAGTTTTTTAGACATGCCAGTTAGAAAATTTGCATTTCTCATTGCACTTTGTATCACGTTTTGATGCTGCATTTGATTTTTGCTGAGCTTATCAGCAGTTCCACATGTGAACGTTCGCTGTTCTCCTCAGTTTTACGTCACTGTTTCTAAACCAACTAATGAAACAGATAATTCAAAGTGGTAAATCAGTAATGACGTAATAGTTAGAAGCCGTCTAATCAGTTTTCTTGATCACTTCCTGTTCAGAGATGGAGCAGCAGTGGAGATAGTTGGTCTCAGTAAGTCAGTTGTTCGCTGGGTTGTGGAGCTCCATGCCAAAGGACTGTTCCCTTATGATGGAGCTTCAGTGCACAGAGATGGTATTACACACACACGCACACACCAACAAACACTGAGCTTTGAGCTTTATTTTCAGATGGAGGATTGTCTCCTGTTCTCACTCAGGACTCTCAGCAGTGATCTGTAATACACACCTTTTGTTGTGTTCCAGGTAAACAAGTGTTTATTTCGTACTCCCAGTGGAACCAGCAGCTGCAGCAGTCCTTTGAAGCAGGCTTCTGGGTGTCTGGGGCCCCAAATGACCCCAATGAGAAGCACCCTGATCTGGTGCATAAAAAAGGCATCTATAAGGACAGCTATGGAGCCTCCAGCCCCTGGTGCGACTACCAGCTGAGACCCAACTTCACTATCGCCATGGTGGTGGTAAGCAGAGTGAAACCTGCACCCAGTCTGAATCGTCTGTGACTGCGTGTAACTTTATTGGCTAATAAGTCTTCATGGGTGTTGAGTGTGATTAGCTGCTTGACGCAATGTCTCTGTTTAAAGGCTCCGGAGCTGTTTTCAGTGGAGAAGGCCTGGAAGGCTCTGGAGGTGGCTGAGAAGAAACTACTGGGACCACTGGGAATGAAGACACTTGACCCTGAGTAATACATACCTTCATATACTCTCAATACACACAAACAACAAGTACACATGTGATAGATCTACTGTATTCACCAGTGTGGGCAAGTCACTTTCAAAATGCAATCTATTGCACATTAGTAACTACTTTCAATTGGAAGTAATATGTTATCTTACCTTATGGTTGCTTCTGAAGGGGCTTTGCTGACGTCTTTTTGCTGCTTGCGCTTGTCAGGCAACAGATATGCTCTCATTTTAATCCATGCAGCTGCAGACAGCTCAGCGTGCAGGCTCGTGTTTCAGCTGCGTCTGATGGATGAAACCACGATCTGATGTGTTTATTTATGCTTCTACTTTTTCAACAACACATGCATAAATGTGAGGTTGATAGCCAATAAAAAAATGCTAAATGATTGTATTTATCTCCATTTTGCAACCTGGGTGGAGCAGACACACACACACACACACACACACACACACACACACACACACACCTCTTTTGCTATAGTGATGGCCCATATTTCCCATCATACCGTGCTGGACTTAGTAGTAGTAGTAGTAGTCTTTAATGTTTGTACAGTAGTGTTTGTAATGTGTGTGTGTTGAGAACATGGTGCTCTTCAGCCATGAGTCAGGTGGCTGTTCTGCTTCTTGACTGTATTTAACGGGGGCGTAAAGGGAGCGTCAAACTTTTTTTTCCACCCGACACGTCTCTGTGCTGTTGCATATGCATTGCGTCATCGTTCCATCGTCTGTGCAGCTGCAAACCCCTCTGGGTGCATTAATGAAGTTGATCGCTTTGCCTTCTTTGTTTTGTTAACGTGCTGAGATTTCGCTGGTTTAGTCATTTTTCCTTGATGTTTCAGCTTCTGTCATGAGGGCTTTTGAAAATGCACTGGATGCACTACACTGTCACTGTGCCTGACTTCCTGTTTTGCTCAGTCTGCTCTGTGCAGAATGATGCGTCGTCTGTCCAAAATAGACTCGCCGCATATTCAAAAGCGGAGATGCACTTCTCTATTTAACTAATGACCTCACTGTATAACCTGTTAGCTTTTTTTTCAGGCTCATACTCACACTGTATTTGTGTTGTCTTCTTAGTGACATGGTGTACTGTGGTGTCTATGACAATGCTCTGGACAACGACAACTACAACCTGGCAAGAGGCTTCAACTACCACCAAGGACCAGTGAGTGTGCACAGCCTGTGCTTTAACTCATTATTATTATTATTGAAGAAGCTCAAACAGGAATATTTTTATTCCTCACTACACATATAACAGTTTATATTTGTGTGTGTGTGTGTGTGTGTGTGTGTGTGTGTGTGTGTGTGTGAGAGCAGGAGTGGCTGTGGCCGATAGGCTACTTCCTACGTGCTAAACTCTACTTTGCCAGGAAGCTGGGGGAAGAAACCTACAGGGAAACAGTCACTCTGGTGAAAAACCTTCTGTCACGACATTATACCCACCTGGAGAGGTAGGACCCTCAGCTGTTTATCCACCGGCTTTTGCTTGCTTTCAAGCACTTTCAAGTGTCATTCTCTAAATTGCAGGGTTGTTAGTGGTCTTATTTGTCACACCCCTGGTCCCTTCTTTTCATCTTATATCCATTGTCAATTGATTCAAGCTTTTTTTTTTCTTTTTAACTTATGAATGAATGACAGATAACACATGCTGAATGAATGGAAGGTTGAATCATCTTATTGCTCCCTTCATTGTTGGTGTTTTGTCAGCTCTGACCCTCCGTTTGCCTTCCCAGGTCTCCATGGAAAGGTCTGCCAGAGCTGACCAATGAGAATGGCCAGTACTGCCCGTTCAGCTGTGAGACCCAGGCCTGGTCTCTGGCCACTGTGCTGGAGGTCCTCTATGACCTCTAAATGGCCGTCGCCCTCCCCCCAGCCCCCCTCCCCCTGATGTGATGCTGTTTACCGTCCTGAATCTGAATTGTTGGGCTTTGAGAAGAAACACACAGAAAGCTGCGAGGCCACCATCACTGTCCTCCTCCTTCAGGTCACAGTTGATTTATTTGAACTGCCCTGAGCACTGCCTGCCTGCCAGCCTCAGCAGCTCACTGCTCTCTGTGTGTTTCTACCCTCAGTCTGTAAATTAGCAGTTCTACCAGCAGTCCTCTGACATCATTTCCTGTGATCAGAGTGGGGTCTGTTGCTGACAGCTTGTTCAAACATTTGACCTTAAATCCCCTTCACTGATAAATCCTGTTAGTTCATGTAGCAGCGTAGTTCCAGGTTGAACCATTCATTCAAAGTAGCAGCAACTGTCAGCTCAAAGCTGAGCTGACACTCTGTCGGTGTTCATTCTCAGACATGCTGTGTGTTTGTCACGCTGCTGCTACCACAGCACCACAAGTGTTACTATCAACAAGACTTAACATTTTGTTGTCATTTTATTGACCCGAGCAATGTGGAAGCCTTCTGAAAAGCCAGCAGTGTACATCATTCTTTCTGTACTCTGCTGCCAGTCAAATGAACTGAAAACTGCCTCCATCCAAAATCTGCATTCACCAGTGAGACTCTCTGTTTACTCTTTTGAAAAGTGAAAAATATCAACTTCCATTTCATTACATGCACAGACAGAAGAGTCCCAGCAGTCAGTCTATGAAGTGGAATTTCAGAATTTGAAAAAACAAGGCTAAAAAATATTCCCTGATATTTAGAAAGAATGAAACGAGAGTGATCCCAGTGATCCATCACGTCTCTCATTACACACTGAAGCACTTCAGCCCTACAGCCAGCAGCCTAACTAAAAGGACAGTTACCTGAACGCGTGTTTATTTCAAAACAAGCCTTTTATACTGAAATTGAATAACCTGCCACTGTGTGAATCCTACCTCCCAACATGCCCTCATGTAACCAGTGTGAACAAGTGACCTAAACACCTCATGTCAGCAGAGGGTGACTGATGACATGCTGTAACACCACTGATGTACATAGTTCTCCAAGTGTTTGAAACCTCTAGCTCCACACAGCATACAGTCCCACACCTCCACCTGATGCCTTTATACAAACACTTCTGGTCTTCCAGCTGTTTCCCATTAGACCACATGTCCCCCTCAAGCCTTATGATGCAGTCAAACATTTCTGTCATCCAAGTGTGTGTCAATGTGAAGAGCAGTTTTGTGCATGAATGCTGTTTTGGTGTCTCCAGAGGTTTCTAAAGCGGTTTCCTCTCGTGTGTAACCATGCTGTAGATCTCTGCTGATGGCCTTCCACTGTCTTAGAGCTGTAGATGTGACACATGGAAAAGTAGCAGTCTGCTCAAAAAGAGGGAATCTGGTGAGCGGAAATACGACAGCAGAAATAAGTGAAGTGAAGTTCCTGAGGAGGTCGTTTAAAAGTCACAGTGTGCATCTTAACACTTGCTACGTTTGAAGTCCACTGTCATTGGTGTTAACTGTTCTGTGCTGCTCACATGCTTGTGTTTTAAAGGCCTCCTGACTTGATACATGCTAGCGTATCTGAGTGAAGCTGAGGTACTTGTACTTTGTTGAAAAGTCTAATTAATGGTCAGAAAAAAGGGGATTATAGTACTAGCAAAAACAAAACTACTCACAACCAAGAGCAGGTGTCTGTAGTTATTTAGTGTAGCTCTTTTGTTATTCTACTTTTGCACAGTGCAATCCACCAGCGTTTGGCTGTGCAGTGGCTGAATATGGAGGAATAATCAAGTTACACAACTGTTTTAACAAAGGGATATCACGCCTACGATCACACAGTGCAGTCCTGCAGTGGAGGACAAAGCTCTGTGAACCGAACTGTTCCTCGTTTTAACAAACCGTATTAACTTCCATCAGTGTGTCTGTAATGTTGTTTGTCCTGTTTGCGTAGTGTTACAGTTGCCATAAACAGTAATAAACTTACGTGATTTGGCTGTTGTCTCCTCGTTTCTCTTTGTGTGTATGTGGAAAATACAGAAGTCTCCAGCAGCCCTGCCCTCCCCCTGGAGCCTCAGAACCCCCCCCCCATCAGTCTAGTTAATCTCCCTGTTCAGTCACCACAGCGGATCATCTGCTCCCTGGCAGACCAGGTGCTGCCCAACCCAACATATTATTTTGCACAGGCTTGTTACACTGGACGCCCTTCCTGATGCCACCTGTCGCTGTTGATCATATTTTGTATTATTAAAACTGCAAAGTAACGAGTGACTTAAGTTGTCAGATGACTGTCTTATTTGCATTAATGACTAAACCTGCATTATTTCCTGGTCTTGTAGAGAGGCCTTACAATCAAGTTTGAGAGCTTTAAAAGAATTACAGTATATCCAGTGATGTTTTTGACATTATTTCTATCAAACATCGTCAGCAAACAGCTTTCAGTGTGGAAAATGTAAGATCTGAAGGCTTTTTCCAAAGACGGTATTTTGCCTTTGAGACTGCCAGAGGACTTATAGTACACTACTGGTACACCACTTACGCATCTGGTTGAGAGTGTTTGATCAAACTGGACCCTGTGAAACCCTCAACTCTCTCCACATAGTTTGAAGACACCCAGCTGCCCCCAGCTCAACATCACTGTAGCCGAGAGCTGCGACATATAGAGAAACAACATGATTCCCATAAACAGTATTTTAGCCTTTTGATGCCAGAACATTTCTCAGCCATGCAGCATCAGCAGGATGCAGTACCGCTACATGCCACCAGATGGGCAAAAAAAACCTGTGGCACCACAGAGATCCATTTAAAAGTGCAAAGTTCTGTGTGAAAATACAGGAAGTCAGTACCCTTAATCCGAAATCATTTCTGTCAGTTGTTTGTGATTTTTAAACATAAGTGTTTATTCAAATAACTGTCACACCTCACAGGCTCACTTCAGCTCCGCAGACATGCCGTTTCTTTCATCTGTTTCTTAATGCTGGAACATGGTACTGAGGATTCTCAGTTCACTAAAATGGACAGAAGCCCCTCATCCAGCACCTCATCGTTACAGCAATATTTCTGATGGTAAACATTCAACAACTACAGCTCCAATGAGTAAAAACACACACTGCCTTAGTGACTATTGTCTGTCTCACAGCCTTAATAGTTAATGAGCCACATGACTGATTTCATGTAAACGCTGCTGATAATCACAACAAAAACAAGTAGCTTTGTTCTAAAATGAAACATTTCCAGTATTGTTATAAATGATTATTTTGATGAATTTAAGTTGAAGTTGTTCATCTTGGAATTTAAATCAAATAAAAATACGCAAACACAACATTGTCAACAAGCTCCCATAGTTTTGCAGGACATTTCCATGTTGTACTGCTCATGAATCCTCGAGTCCTCCAGTGGTGAACGGTGGTGATTATGAAAAAACAAGCCCCCTGCTGGATGCACACGCTGACATCAACAAGTTTCCAAGTTTTTATTAGAGCAAGATTTTCAACCTGCAAGGTCTTCACCAGAGACAACACACGACAGCTGCACCTGCAGTTAAGAGATCACATGATGAAAATAACCTCAACGTATTCTCCGGGGGGGGGGGGTTGACTGTGGTAGCTGGACTCACTTGTAGAAACCTCTCATCCAAGGCTTCTTCATTTCAAAGTGGCTGGTGGGGCGTCCCAGGCCTTTCCCCTCTGTGGGGTTATCAAAGTCACTGATACCGCCTGGTTCATCAGTGCTCCTGGCTGTTGTGACGGGAGTGACTGAAGAAGCCTCTTGGATGAGAGATGAAATGTTTCACATTCAAGTATCTAGAACCAAGTCCAGCTGTCCTCCCTGGACCACCATGACCAGTATTTACAGGTATGAGGAGGTATTATGTTGATTTGTTATGTACAGAGAAAACACACAATGTAGCTCAGAGAGGACATGTAATACAAATCTTAAGACTTGCCCTTGTGTTATATGTGCAGCCCACTGTGAAGGCTCAGCTACCACACCTCGTTTCCTGCAGGAAGAGTGAGGATATCTGAGGATGGACGAGGGCCGGACACGTCCACTCTGAGCAGGAGACCACAGATCGGTGCTCTGTTTGAAGACCAGTCTGAGGGATCCCTGTTTTAATGTGGGAGCTGCCTCACAGGGAGTACTGTGTGCAGCACAGGGGAGCGTCTTTAAAAGCACCCTGCGTCCACTCTGAATGGAGACACTCTGTTTGGGACATGTTGATGAAGCTGTGCCTTCCTGTTGTTATTCTGTCGTCTCCTGACTGGAGGTGGAGCTGTCATGTGCTGTCTGTATATTCAACCTATTTGTTTGTTTGGCTGTGTGTGTGTGTGTGTGTGTGTGTGTTTCAGCAGGAGGCAGAAAGACTCAGCAGACTGATGAAGAGCAGAGCTGAGGAGGAAAAGACCTGAAGAGAGAGAGAGAGACGTGTCAGCATCAGAGTGCAGCTCCATAAGCAGAGCTCTGACAGCAGGTAAGACAGGTGGGTCAGTCAGCTGTTGACCAGTCAACACAGCACACAGTCAGTCAGTCAGTCAGTCAGTCAGTCAGTACTCACTCCAGCTGCAGAGCTTCCACTGCTGTCCAGTCTCAGAGTGCTGCTGTTCAGCTGAACCCAGAATGTGGTGTAGTCCTGGACCAGGCTGGCGCTGTCGGGTCCACAACAACAACAAAGACGTGATACGAGTGAGTGAATGATACAGGACGTCAACGAGTATTATAGTGTCAGATCAGGTCCAGTGACATGGATCCCTTTCTGCTGTGATGGATGTGATGCTGTTTGATGGATGGTGGTTACAGAGCACCTGACTGCACATGTGTCTGATTAGAGCCTCGACGGCTCAGGACACGTTTGGACTTTTTGGACATTTAAGGTTGAAGTTAGAGCCAGATTTGGCTGAGGAAATAGTGTCGTAAGCAAGAATCCGTGTGTGTGTGTGTGTGTGTGTGTGAATGCAACTTTGTCTACCTGAAGTAGATATCTCCGTAGTTGCTGTTGCTAGGTGCCTGCCAGGTCAGCTGGACTTTCTTCCTCTTGGCTCCTGAAGCCTGACTAACAGTCGAGTTCTGCAATGGACACACACACACACACACACACACACACACACACACACACACACACACACACACACACACACACACATTACTGAATTTAAGCCTCCTCAAGCTGATGATGATGACGTCCTGGCGCCGCCTCTGCTCAGGTGTTGCTGGTGTAACAGATGTATGCTAATTGTAACCCTGACTCTCAGTGGAGAGGCACCAGTTTGAATCTGCCTTTCACAGAGTGAGACTCTATTAGTAGTGTGTTGTCACAATTAGTCATCAAAGAAATAGCTGAAATGCAACATTCACACCTACCTCCATGTTTTTACAGTGCAGTGCAGTGAAGTGGGTGGGGTTGATGTTTGTGAACTTTCCCACAGGCCACAGCAGAGCTGGAAGCAGAGCACAGAGGGTTCAGTCCACACAGCTGCTGTACCCCTACAAACCAAGCAACTTCTGAAAATACAAAAGCCGATAAATAACAAGCTTCTCATGATGGCTCAAACAGTGTTAACTATTTTCTGTCCAATTAAAACTGATTTAATGATGGCAGAAGCCAGCTGAAGAGTAGTTCCTACAATGAACAATCAAGATCAGTCTTGTGGAGTCAGTACTAGAAACACAGCAGCCAGTGAGACTGAAACTGAACACACTGAAGGAATGACACATTCAGGTGACGCAAATGTAAGCACGAGGTGCCAGCACAGAAAACTGAAGCTAAACCCGGTTACCATGGCAACCACATCTGTAGTGTAGGCCACAGACTAACATCACAGCAGTACTGCTACTTAAACATGTGAGTGCTCTAATTTTCACAGCACCTTTTTTCTCCTACTTGACAACACTGAGAGAGTGAAAGGTGAGAGGTTTGGTTTTACCGTTTCCCTCCCTGCTCCTGGCCTGTAACAAGAAACCCTGGAACTCTGTGGAGCTGTTCTGCACCACCTCCACCGTCACTGCAAGGAGGAGGGAGGGACTCATGTTAACATGACACAGAGTGAGTGAGGGAGCAGCACTGAGGAGGTGGAGGCAGAGGACGGTGACATGGGTGCACGACAGAAAGGTGTGTCACTGGGAAGCAAAGGGAGGAGAAGGAAAAGGAAATGCAGAATTTCTCTGCATACCATTTTAAAATGTTCATGCAATGTGTCCAGAAAGACTAATTACAGAATTGTGTTCACTGACTGACTATAGGGGAGAGGAGAGGGAGTGGAGAGTCAGAGCGTGACACTGAGGCCAAAGTAGGTTCCTCCAAACATGACCTTTGACCTCTGAACACAATACCACCCCTGGGATGGAAAGTGGGGTCAGGGAGAATTAGAGGGGAGGATGGGGAGAGCCAGACGGTCCCCACCAGTCAGAATCAATCTGTGGGTGGCGCTGACATGTGAGAGGTGCTCTGACCATTAAGCTGCTGGGGCATCAAAATGTATATGTATGTATAATGGAATGAGGCTTTTGTCAGTATTAATCTGTTGTTAGGCCATTTTAATTGCAGGACAATACCTGTATGCAGGGATGTTGTTGAGTATATGTCAGCAAAAGGCAAACAAGATGAGCAAACATCAGACGCTGGGTTCATGTAGAGCGAGCCATCATCACACTGATGCAATGCCGACGTACCTGTAATGACTCCACCAGGCTGGTAGGTGGCACTGGATGTAGACAGCGTGAACGGTGGGCTGCTTGTGGAGGGAGTGAAGGGCGGATGAACAGGCATCATGTTGCCACAGGAGGACGCCACGGAGCCGTTTGGGAAACCCACACCCCCCTCTACACACCACACGAGCACCACTGCTACAAGCAACATGAAGGCTTTGAGAGGCATCTGAAACATACAGGGCAGCAAATGTCCCAGCAGTGACATGCATGTGACATCACATCCGGGTGAAAAAGCAGGTGGTGAGATCATTTTAGCAAATGCTTGGTGTTCCTAACGATCTTAACGACAGGCAGAGGCAGGAAATGAGACTCCTGGAGACCCCTCAGTGACGGGCGCTGTAGAAAACAGTCAGGCCAGAATTTCACCAGAATGCAATCAATGCTCATCAGGACATGAAACCCATCTGACTTCTACTGAGCAGGTGACAGCTGTTTTCTCAGACAACCAATAATATCACAGCTCTGGCTCTACTGTAATCTATGATGGAAATAGTTAAAGGGCAAATCTGGAACTGTTCTGTCTTTTTCCTGTCAAGACAAATGCCAGCAAATGCCGTGAAAAGACCAAAACCAACAAAGAGTTACGAACTACTTTACTGATTACATCTGCAACATAAAAACTACATGACAGGCTCATTAACAGAACACATTGTTTGAGCCAGTTAAGACCCCAAAATATCTCATTGTATGTAAAGTAGTTCAAGCTAAACTCGCTCCACCTCAACCAACTACAACAGTGAAATGCTGCTGACACATCTATAATGACCTAATATAGAAGTCACAGGAGCATTTATTTACTAGTACTTTGGTACTCTTCGTTTTGGAAGTACATTTTGCTAGTAATACTTTAATTGTACTTTAATTGAAGTTGGATTTTGATGCAGGACTTGTACATGTAATGAAGTATTTGTACATGGTTGTGCTGGTACTTTTACTGAAGTTCTTCTACTACTGCCCAGTGTGACCGTGTGGCTCACTGTTGTGATTTTATTAGTTGCTCGGTGGAGCTCTGTGATGCATACAAATCGGATATTTCAGACTTTGGATACACACAAAATTCTAGTATTGTTGGTTCTGGTGCTTTCATGGGAAATGCAGAAAAATACAGAATTTAGACACCACTGTCTTTTCATGGGATAACAAAGCTACCACTGAGAAACAGCAGTTAGGCTACACTAAAGCTGCTTCAGTTAGTTAGTTTTCTACATGAAAACCAGGAATTCACAACTTTATCTCAATGTGTCACAAAATCCAACAAAACTAATAATAGAAATCTAGTAGCTTCTTCCAACTAATTCTTTTAGACTCTCATTTAAAATCTGTCATCATCAGTGGTATAAACAGGCTGCAATTTACAGTCTATTAGAAACATCTGGAAATAAATGTCAGCAGAGCAGAAACACCGACAAACACATTTAGCTTTGGAGTTGTATGTAGACGAACCTGAACATTAACTTGAGTCAAATTTGATTTGAAATTCATAGATTTTGTATAATATCTCACAACACAGGTGAGGCGTTGAATGAATGAATGAATCCCGTCTCTTGCTGTGGGACAGTAGAACATTTATCACCCTCTCTGCAAACATTTGAAGCTCAGCTGATCTGTTTAGTCAAGGTGCAAGTACTTACCTTGTTTGTTGGTCTATGCCTGCAGGCAGACAGTTAATCAGGGATCCTCTCTTGCTATATAACAAAATAACAGCTTTGTTTCATAACAGTGCAGACTGAAGTGAAGTGAAATCACCTGGAGGTCCTTCTCTGTAACCCAAAGATGCAGAGTGCTTTTGTCCAGACCAGCTCAGATGAGTAATTGGTGTGTGTTCATGTGTGTGATTTGGTTTCTCCAAGGAGTCACCCATTGGGATCCCATCTCTTGTAACCATGACAATGCTAATTGTGTGTGGTAAGAGGGGCGAGTATTCTAAACAACACAATGGTCAATTATGACGCTCTCACATACTCACAGCTGAGGAACCAGGTCATGTCTCAGGTGGTAGTGTAATTAGTACCCACGGTGCACCTCTGCTAAGGGCTTTCATTTAAAAGAACATATAGACTATAGACTGTATCTCTGCTATTTGCTTCCCATACAACCCCAGCTTGAATTACCATGGTTAAGCTGGTAACCATTGAAGTTGGAGCATTTTGCCTCGAATTTGATCAGTTGCTTGGTTTCCAGGTCTGTACCTTGTTATTCAATCTTCTCGCTCCATATTCTTAGAAGGACCTCTTGAAGAACTCTTCGTTCTCTGCGTGGTGCGGGTTTGCCTCCTGTGCTACATGCTGAGGTCAGTTCAGTGTTTGTCACCGAGCAGCAGCAATCAGAAGCCAGACACAGTTGCTCGTCAAAAACAGCTGACCTTTAATCTTTATGTGTGATACAGTAAGCAAAAACAACAGCAGCTCTGTGGGCAACAACAGGTAAACAACAGTGAGACTGACAGTGACAGTCGAGTGTACACAGTGTAATGGATAGATGAGTTTTCACTGGCTGCCATGTTGGTATACTACCACACTCATGCTCTTCAGCTGTTTGTACTATTCTGTTTTCAAGGCATCGCCTCCAGTGACGTATTTTCATGTAGTTCATTGTTAAACTGCCACATCTTAGCGGTCTACAGGAGTGTAACACGGTGCTCAGACGGGACTGCACCTGGAGGCGCTACTGTTCACAGCACTTGCATTGACTTCTACACATCCTACTTCTGCTCCATGAGCACAATTCCTCAGAAGTACTCTGAAACAACTGGCTGTCTTACTATAAGTTTAGCTGATAGTTGATACTGTCTTACTGTCTGTAAGCTAACCTAAGGTGCATCTAAGAGTCAGCTGGCTTTTCTTCATGGTATTATTAGTTATGCATAACCTAATGAGAGCGTTAGTCCACACATGTTACCTCTAGCCAAAGCACTTGGCAGCTGTTGATCAAGAAATAGTTCCAGTGCGTAATTGCTTCTTGTTCCACGTGTGTCAATGAAATGTGTAAACAGCTGAGCAGTTTTTCACGATTTGTTTTTACTTTTAAAGGATTTAGATATGCTAGCAGTTTCTCACTGCTTCCAGTCTTTGTGCTAAGCTAGGCTAAACATCCTAACGCCCTGATCATCTCTGAACACAGAGATGCTAATGACAGTGCTGATAATATGTACTCACCCCCTTATTTTGTGTTTTACTGTTTTACAATATCAGATCACAGTGGATTTAATTTGTTTTGTTGTTTGACACAGATAAAAAATAGTTTTATTTCCAACTGAAAAGTATTCTCTGAAAAGTGACCAAAATTTATATATATATATATATATAAAAAACTATACTAAGAATAATGGATTGCATATGTAGCCCCCCTTTAATAAGGAAAAACCTAAATAATCACTGGTGCAGCCAATTCTTTTTAAAAGTCATATAATCAGTGAAATGGAGATCATGTGAATGTAGCCAATGGGTTTCAGCTGATTGTAGGATAATTAAACGTGTATGTATGGTTAGCTGGTATTATGGCAAAATCTTCACCATGAAGACTCAAACATATTCCAAGCAAGTCTGTGAGATGGTGACTGCCAAGCACCAGTCAGGGGATGGATTCAAGAAAACTTTGCAGTATGAAGTCAATGATGGAATTCACTGTGATTTAATGTTTAATACTAAAACTTGTAAGGGGATGATACATTTTATAGGCGCTGTATATCAACATTGTCATCTCACTCTGGGTAAGTCACCAAACAAGCATATTGTACGATATGTTCACTCCAAAATGTTACAGGGAAACACATCAAAGTCTGTCTACAGTTGTTGGTGAGGACTGCTGCATATGTGAAAACAGCTGTAGAGTAGAAAGCCTTTTGTGTCTCCAGGGGGAGCTGTGTGAAAATGTTCTCATGTGATGTCACTTGAGTCAATGGTGGTTGGTTGCTCAAGACCACAAATTTGAAAATGAAAACAATCTGGGGGTGTCAGAAAGAAGTGAGCGTCACAGACCTCTGTAGCTGCTCCTCATCTCTGCTGCAGGCTAGAGGCTCCAGGCTACATTAGCCGCTACTAGCATAGCACACCCAATTCTCAGACAATAACTAATGACTCAATGCATGATGATATCATACGTATGACAATATCTCTGGTTCTGCTGCATCGATTTTTGATCAATGTAATTAAAAACAAACGTCTTTTGACCTCTTTAGTCTGCCACTCTTTGCACTTCGTATAATTACCTTCAACTATGAAACAAATAAGCGAGGTTTCAGTTGCTACATGCAAGTTCATTTCGAGTGTCCGCTCGATGTATTAATAGACTTCCTTTCTGGGAGAAATGCTGCAGTTTACTGTTTTGTAGGCAAAATGGAGCTGTGATGTGGATCAGTCCTCACAATGAAGATGCAAGGAGTATTTTTGGAACTGTGTTGACAAGGAAGCAAGTGACAACAGTGAAGGTGGTAGTAACTCTGTTACGTTAGTCAGTCCAGGGCAGTAGGCTGTGTTGTCTCGGCTTAGTATTGTGTAAATTCCTGTTTTGAACGGCAGAAAAACGAGCATAGTTACATATCAGCATGGCACCAGTGGTACATATGTATAACAGGACTGGACCAAGGCTGAAGGGGCTCAGTCGCATTCGTTCCCTGGTCCAGTCTGTCCTTGTCTGCTGCCACAGTAACAAGCTGCCTTAGGGCTCTCATGTGCTTTGGATACACCTTCTGTAGTGGGACATAGCACCATAAGAAAAGGTGAGGGAATGGATAGATTATAGATATTTACTATAGGGAGTATCACTGAAATGGGATTACTTAATTAAGTTACTCGCAGTGATGGACACAGGGACGGATGGTGGTTTAAAATGGAGAGTCTGACAATGAGAAGGACGAGAGGAAAGAACAAATAAAGAACACAGGAAGGACATTTGTCAAAGACTGGTTTGCTCCTTCTATTTTGCAGTTGAGGAGAGAGATGAACAGAGAGCCCTGTGTGTCCTAAAGCTAGTCTGTCTTCACATTGCAGGGGGGGAGGTTGTCAGAGAATAGATTGAGTAGCACACTGGTTCAATGGTCAGAGCCTCCGTCACAGACAGACTGGGCTAAAGCCTTGGACCTTGTGTCAGGAACACGGTTCAGAGCTGTTTTGTGCTTTTCATACTTTAGACAATCCTCCAGTTGTAAAATCTTGCTGCAGAGCAGGAACTATACTTGTCTGCAAAATTATTTTACTAATGACTCTACTAGGAGTAATTTTGACAGGTTATCTTTAGTAGTGATGGTACTACTACATACAAAAACAGATTTACTTTAAGGAGCAATTTTAGGTGCGATCAAACAAGATTAAAGGGATAACATTGAGAGGAAGGAGGTAAAGACAGTGACCACAGGTTGACCTTTGACAACAGTGACAGAGTGAAGAGTAACATGGTTAAAATGAATGTCGTAAGGCCTTACATTGCTAGCAGCAGGCTCTTGTGTAGCACCAATATAAATGTAATGTGACCTTTGGTACCAGTGGTTTGTGTGAAGGGGCTGAGGTGAGAGGTTACAGTTAAGACTTCAGGGTCTCGGTGCCTTACAGGACTGGCAGCAGGCCTTTCTGTAGTACCAATGGGAACACAGTTTCACCTTTAGGACCAGGGCACAGTTGGCTGTTGGTTTGTCTTGACAGGAGTCATCTACTGCTATGGATGCTGCCGGGGCTGCTGCTGAATAAACACACAAAATACACAAAGTGTCTGAAATATGTTGAAAAAGTCTAAATGCTCCACGGGATTCTTCAGGGCACAGCAGGAAAAGCACTTTCTCACAGTGACGCATTTACGAGTTAATTTATCCTCCACTGATGGAGCTGAAAGTGTGCTGAAATATTGCATCACCTACAGTAAATGCGCACAGTGGGTTTGTTTTCGTACCTGGTGCATCCGTTGGACAGCTCTGGATTTCGCAGCTCTGTCTGGCTTCTGGCTTGAGGGCAGAGTCGCAGCTGTGGCCCCTGGTTACCAGCTCCTCCCCCTGGTAACACTTCACCTCTCGAACCTGGACGCCACTCCCACAGGTCTTGCTGCACTGAGGGGGCATGAGGGGAAAGGACTTTTCAGTTTTCTCTACATATTGTTGAGGATCAGACCTACAGAGAGTTCAAATACAGCTGGACCTACAAAACAAGACTTAATAAAAAGTATGGAGATCACACACAGACACAATTTATACAATTAGCCAACCCTGACATGAGATCACTATAGTTGTATAATGGCTGGTTGATGCATCAGTAGGTAGGCACACGGACAGACAGACAGACAGACAGGTACCTGCGACCAGGATGTGGTGAACCATTTGGAACAGGGTCTCTGGAAGCAGGAGGAGCTGGTCTCTGGTTTGTTGGTTTGGTCACAGCTGCTGTCTGGAAACTCTTTGAACACACCGCCTTCCAACCCAGCACACACCACCTGACGCTGACGCACACCGCGGCCACAAGTAGCATTACACTGACACACACATGCACAACAAACACAGAGACAAACACAAAAATTAGATATGTATATAGAATTTTATATACACACATACATATATATTTTACATGTACGTGTTGAGGTTGACTTTGATAGTGTTTATCTTAAAGAGATACACCTCTTAAGACCTCTCACAGTTATGGACTGGTTCTTTAAACGTTTACCTGTTGCCATTCCTGTTCAACCCAGTGGGGGGCACAATCTCTGTCACCACAGGGATAGATGGCCAGTGGGCGCAGTGATTGGTCACACTGCTCCTCTGACATCACGACCCCACCTGACGATCGGCACATCACTGCGCGCACCATCCTTCCCTCTCCACACAAACCTGAGCACTGGCACATACACAGTTAGTTTTAAATGAATTGTAAAAATGAAACGTTCATTTTCATTAATTCACAAAATATTGCATGAGACGTGTTCAAAGGTCTGGTCTGGTGTGTGCTGCTGTGTTGAGGCTGTGTGTGTGTTGTTACACTCACAGGTCCCCAGTCAGAAACTGTCCATCTTCTGTCACAGGGCGGGCCTTCACATTCCTGACTTTCTATTGGCTGAGAGGACTTGTTACATAGACTCATTTCCATGGAGCAACGAACCTCCCGACTCCGGAGACCCCGGGAGCCACAACGTGCTGAACACTAACACAGTGACAAACACACAGCTGTCCATATTAGCAACTCTTAACTCAGGAAAAAGAATTCATCAGCCACCTGTTACTAATAGTACATACGAACAGGGGACCATGAAGTTGCACATTAGGAATACATGAGCAGTCCAGTCAGACATGACTTATCAAACATTTTCGCTGATGTATTTCATTTTTGGTATCAGTAACATTTCATGTTGCTGTGTTTGAAAGTATCGTCTGTCTGAGTTGGTTGTTCTTTAAACCTCACCTATCACCACAAGCTACAATGAGGTGTGGTGTTTTGCAGCCCTGTGGAGCCTGAGTATCACATTACTGCTCCTTAAAACTGAGAGAAACCAGCTGAGGCAGTGTGAACGCCTAGTGAGGATGCCTCCTAGCTGCCTCCCTTTGTTGATATCCAGGGAACACCCAACTGAGAAGACACACCAGGGCAGACCCAGCATGTGGTGGAGGGATTAAAGGCCCTCCAGGTGGAGCAGGGAAGTCTTTGAAGACATTTAGGCTACTCGGCTTTCCCACTCAAAAATGAATGAATGGAGGGATTCATTGATTTTATTTTTCAGTATTATGTCTTAGATTTTAAATTCCAGTTTAGTTTCAGCTTAAAAATAAAAAAGGTTTTATTTTAGCGCCTGAAAAAAGTTTCTGTAATATGTGGAAGGTTGTTTTGTTTGTTTCTGTTAATGAGGAGTGCTCAGTGGAGATTTTGGATGAAATTATATGGAAATGTTTTGATACTGATATTGAAGCCTTTGATCCTTTGCTGCTTTGACCACACCAATTTCAGATTTCAAGACAAACTTCTAAACAGTATCAAAATGTAAATTTTGTTAGCACAAAAATACTAGCTGTTAATGTTGACAATACCACTACACATTCCTCTATCAGAAACATTGCACTGTGGCTTCCTGTATTACCTCTGACCACTCAGACACCTCCCACTGGGGTCCGCAGCTCTGGCCAAGGCAGACCTTTCGATTGGCTGGTTTGTGAAGGTCATGTGACAGACACAATGAATCGTAGACAGAGGAGTCGAGACCTGGCGACAGCATCTTCCAGCAGCGCACGGTGCGATACTGAACGCCTTCACCGCAGGTTCGTGAGCACTCACTCCAACCACTGGTCTCCCATCTGAGGAGAGAGTGGTGAGATGGTGCAGATGGTAAGGTCTTCAGTGAAATGTAATACAGATTCAGGGACGTCTGATGAACGAGACCTTTCAGTCACAGATGAGATGTCATTCCTTCTTCTGCATATGCTTTGAAAATCCAGAGAATAATCTGTTTGGCTTTACCATATTTTGTTAACATAGTGTTATGTTTAAGATCTTAGTAGATTCAAAGATATGATCATGTGGATATATCACATCATTAAGTCAGTAGATAACTTTAACTCCCACTTTAACTGCCACTGGCAAATGAAACTGTGGCCAAGTCTCCAGAATTTCACATCAGAGTTTTAGTTTAACAAACCAGTCAGTCAGCAGGTTAAATCAGTAGGAGCAGTACCTTGGAGGACATTCCTTTCCAGTGCAAAACTCATGTGTGGGCTCAGGTCTGGTCAGAGAGTCACAGTAACTGTCATCGACTTCAGTGCCATCGTACCGTACACAAAGGGCGTAGCTGGTGGTAATACCTGCCAACATACAGGGACACACAGTGTCACAGTGACACATAGTGTTGACAAAGATCAACAACATCCAAACCATGTGCGGTACAAAATGTGTGTAGCTTTTTGTGTTTCTATGTTATTACACCTCATTGTGCATTATCACACAAATACAAGGGACATTTAGCAAAGAAAAAGACCGATGTGTTCAAACTGTCCCCCATTTTCTAACAATAGTAATCAATTTAACATCCAGAATACATATGTCAGTTTCAACAGTGAGATAACTGGTAATAAAGTGACATGTCCTGATTTGCAATGTTAATGGACACCGACAGTACCACCTACTCAGACACTAGTACTTTCTATAGCCTTGGTAGAACAACTTTCACAAGCTGCATTATCAAGAAAATAGAATAAATGTGTCTATTATCATATGTTGTGCACGTGTCTACCTGTTGTACAGGTTGAGCTGCATGGAGCATAAGCAGAAACCTTCCAGCGATACATGTCAGCCAGACTGATATCTGGGTCCAGACCCACATCAAAGTCATTGCTAGAGAAAGACAGAAACAGAGACAGGTATGCCTGATATTTTCCAGTTCCCCATTTTATAAAAACCATAAATGTAACAGTTGTTAAACTGACAGGAGAAAAGGAATGAAAAAAAAAACCAAAAACCCAACACTTAAACCTGAAGGAAAACCTCTATGGTTTAGATAAGATCACAGGACTGATCTTAATAATTTTTAACATGAAATGTCTAATATGAATATATAATGTACGTGTACTATTACATAAGTATTTCTCCTTATATACTATAAGTATACTGTAAGCACAGAGTAAATGAATGATAATCAGGAAAATGAGAGTAGATCACAACAAGTGCTAAAGAGTCCAGCCGTTGAACAATATATGACATAAATATGTAGTGAATTCAATCTTGTAGCATTACAGTGACCCTCCAGCAAATATCTGTTCAACAGCTGTTCCCTCATACCTCTCTGTGTTGGCTGCCTGGACTGCAGACACCTGTTGCAGCTGGACCAAGATGGCTGTGTGTGTGTCAGAGTGTGTGCCAGTGTCTGTTTCTGTGTGTGCAACAGAGTGTGTGTCAGTAACTGTGTGCATGTCTGAGTGTATTTCCAACTGTGGGTCTGTGTCAGACAACGTTTCCACATGTGTTTCTACTGGTGACTGTGGATCCTTAAGTGTGTGTTTAACAGAGTGCGTGTTTGACTGTGTGAGGAAGTGTGTGTTCGAGTGTGTCTGGTTGTAATGTAAATCCTCCAGCAGCAGGTAGGGGGCGGCTTCTGGCAAGGCTGCAGAATGAACACTCTGACTGCCTATGAGTGGACCGAAACAAATGAATATTGTTTGACATTTTTTACATGAACTGATACATACCAGTGAAAAGGATTATTATTATTATTATCATCAAAATAATGAAGGATACTATTCATAATAAGCTCAACATACACATTTTACAAAATCTGTTACAATTGAAAAAAAAAAGGATTTTCTTTTGTAATAGTTGTTTAACTAAACTAATAGTTTAGTTTTTCTGTTGAAATATAATTTTTATAGTCTCTTTTCTTCTTTCTTCTTCCGGAGGTCAGAGGTCAGTGTACAGCAAAAGAAGAGTACACTGGAGTTGCTTGGACCTGCTGAGTCTATACACTATGCTTGAATAGTGTCTTTCAAGCCATTTCCCATCCTATCCAATCCCTTTGTGTGCCATACTGAAGCCTATCACACACCGTTTAGGAGTAAGAAGTCCTACTCATTTAGTTAGAAGTTATAATCTAAATAAACATGCTAAAAGTATGATGATAAAATGTCTGTAAATATTTTTGGTAAAATGTCTCATCCCCATTGTCACTGCATTTGCCTTGTGTATCATAGAATAATGAACACAAGCATTTTAGGTCAATGTATTATTTTTCTCCAAGTATTTAAAAACTCAACTGGGAAAAGCTTCATTTGTCTTTCCTACCTGGGAAAGAGAGCAGCAGAGCGTTGTCATCAGCAGTGGAAGGTTCGTCAATGGAGTTCGAGGAACTTCCTTAATGAACAGAAAAACAAACAAAGGCACTGAGTCAAAAAGATCAATACAGTATATTAATGACAGACAGAAAAAACCACAACGCTAAGAGGCCGGACAGAACAATTTTGCTCATCTAAAGGCCAGTAATATAATCCATAATAACTGGAGAGTTTGGACAGTCTAAATCTGATTTGTTTCTGAAAGCATCCATAAGGACAATTTTTCTAACTTTCCAAATCTGTCAAATGGACAATTAAACCAGCTTTCTGCAGTAAATGGCCTGGAAGGCATTAAGGCCAGACTGATAAATCAGCTGGGACAATACATCAGCCATATTAGCTTATCATAGATATATCATGTTGGCTAACAGCCAATAATTAATAAGAAACTGCAATACAGATATATTTGACTTTATTTAGAAACAGTGTCTCCATTGCATAGTTTGTCAGTTTTACCAGAGAGATACATGAAATATATATTATATAATTAGGCAAAGTGCGCACAAAGCCTAATTTTCAAAAGCAGTGGTAGGGGCCAGCAGTCAAGATATCTTGCTCTGGAAGTGTTGTACAGATGGACAGAATGACAAACAGACACTGCCACCCTTCAGTCCTGTTGCCAACAAAAAATCCTGTGTCTTGTAATAATATAGAGCATTTTTAATTCTACCAACAATCTAACGGTTGATTTTAAGCAATTTCTTATATTTTAACCCATCAGCTGACTAATTAACTGACTAATCATTTTGCACAGACACTGGCAGGTTCTATGCACAACCATTTTATCAATTTTAAAAATCAAAACATCCCAATTATTAGAGGTCAGATCAATCTCTGACTCACGGTAGCCAGATGGCACTGGAGGTCCCCGCTCCTCAACGTCATTATGGCTGAATACATGACTGGTGACATCAGCCGGTCTGTAGACCAAGATGGCAGGCGGCGGTGGAGGGCTGGGTGTCCTGATCTCCCACACTACTTCCTCCTCCTCCTCCTCTTCTTCCTGCAGCCGGACATCTGACTGGCCATCAGCTCCCAGCTGGGTGCTGTAGTGATGGACAGGTATCACACTCCCTCTGCTGTGATTCATCGCTCTAAGTTGATCCCCTCTGACATCCTCATTTACCTCATTATAGGTGAGGTTAAGTTGTGAGTGGGTGGGGCCTGTGGTGATGCCCTCCGCAGGTGTGATGTCATGAGACGGGGAGGGGATGGTGTACTCGTAGGTGATGTGTGGGAGCTTCCCATTCAGGTTGTAGTACTTCATGTTCAAAGAGAAAATCACAGATTAACTATATCATACTTGGACAGATATCAGCCCTTTACTATAGTAAAATGAGACACAAATAATGGACTTGTGCTCCGTGTGTGTGTGTGTGTGTGTGTGTGTGTGTGTGTGTGTGTGTGTGTGTGTGTACTACCATAACATTCAGGCCCTGAAGCGTTGGTCCCTGGGCAATGATGTACTCCAGGCCATCAGAGAATACATTGCTTGGACGTCTGTACTTAAACACTGTTCCTGCCACACGGAAGTTTTGAGGATTGTCAAAGACAGTGTTCCCGTTGAAGAAGAAATGACCACCTTCATCTGATAGGGCTAGATTGGAGAGGAAACGTCAGGGGGAGGGACTAAGGCAGTGAAATTCACAACAGGGCAAGAACCCAAAAACCTACAGAAAGATTAGTAATTTTCAAGGTAGCACTAACTACAATATAGTTAATGGTTCTAGTTTTGGAAAGACCAATTACCAAAATATTCATAGTTAAGCAAGAAGAATAAAAAAAACATGCTAGTCTTGTGCTTTAAATGTTGATTTAGTCAACATGTTGATTTCATACTCAGTTTATTGACCTTAAAAAGTTGTAGGTTCTCACCGAGGATGTTCTCAGTCTTATGCCTCTCTATGATCTGAATGTCAGAAGCTCCAGCCGGGATGTTGGTGATGAACACGTAGCCTGAGGACAAAAACACTGACTTTAAGCACTGGCATGACTGTCCGTTGTGAGCTCTCATCACGGAGCACTGTAATAAAATTGCATACTGAATGAAATAAAAGATAGATTTTGCTGGGACAGTTCAATTGAAACTGTTTTCTAAAAATGTTTCTAAAAGTTTTATTCACTCCAGTTATACTGACATAGAAGTCAAAATCTGGACAAGTCAAACCAATATGTTCTACATGGGTAGACGAGACACAGACGAAACAACAATTAAAGTAATAACTGACTAAATCTCCACACAATATTGTTGACACAAAAATAGGGTACAAGGTGAAAATATGAATTTAAAAAGAATCCGTAGCTCCTTCGTGTCAAACTCTTAATGAACCCTTATGAACATAACAGTCTGTAAAAGACTAATCCAACATTACCACTAAGGCCCAAACATTACAGAATTACATCACCAGCTCTCTAACAGTCAGACAAACATTTGAGGCCCTCGATGGTGCTGGTTCATTATAATTATCCAAGTCACAACATGTTTCATGTTTGCATGTGTTGCTTACATTAATAATATCAGACCAGACACCCTCTGCAGAGCAGCATTCTAAATGACACATTTTGTATTAAACAGATATCTGCATATGAAAGTGATCTGGTTTCTGCTTGTAGTCTGAGTAGTATTGACCAATCACGTTTGAGTGAGCTTTGGTTGCTTGCAGGTAAGCAGTCTGTGCAGAGGGTAAAAGAGGCAGAAGGTACGGTCTGACTCGCTGGCTTGTCTGATGACAGTTTGGCTTTTTATTAGCTGTTTTTAAATTATCTGCATTCACATGTAGATATCTGTCAATTATTAATTTTTCTAAATGTCGTATTCAATGGTTACGCTGGGAGCCCCTAAACATTGGCCGTTGTCCCCAGAGGCTAAATCATTGTAGACGGTAGCCAATGGGTTTTGAGGATGGCTAATTTTCAGCACCAGGGGCCTCATTTATAAAACTTGCTTACGCACAAAACGGGGCTTGAAAGTTGCGTACGCAACTTCCTACGCAAAGGTTGTGATTTACAAAAATAAACTTAGCGTGAGAATGTGCGCACCGGTACGCCAACTTTGATGCTTGCGTACGAACATTTTGGAGACGGGGGAACTGGCGGTGCAGATGGTGAGGTGGTGAATTGAAGCCAGATTGATCTCATACATTTAATGTCATCACATATCAGACTTATAGACCCGCGTAATCATAAACACCCAAGTCTGCAGTGTTATAGATGTGTTCCTTTAATGAGCCGTTAGGCCTACTACTGTATGCACAATGTTCATATATCATACTTCCATCTTCAAATGATACAGAGCGGTGGACGGCACTGATGGATTAGTAGTAATTCTGACAAGGTGTGTAACAATCATTCAATTTGCTGAGTAAGCATATAAATAGTGCGGTGACACTCGTGCGTAATGCTGCACAATGGATGTGCTGGCACTGCTGGAAGATCACGCAAATGGTAGGATCAGGATGGAGAGAAGTTTTAGGGACCACGGAGATTCCCTGGCCCATGATGATGACTGGCTAATAAGCCGATTTAGATTCCCTAGAGCGGTGCTGTTGGATCTATGTGCTGAACTGGGCCCAGTGTTAGATAGACCCACCCGCCGGAACCGCGCCATCCCGGCGCATATCCAGGTGCTGACCACTCTGGGGTTTCTGGCGACTGGCTCCTTTCAGTGGGAATTAGCCGACAGGTAAGTGTTTGATATGATTAATATTATATAATGTTACATTGTCTGTCTAAAGCCCCTTTTGGGTATGATATAATTCAGTTAAATTGTGTCCTTAGGTCTGGGATATTTGCAGCAATGTCCGGTTTCCCAAATATAATCGACGCAATTGACTGCACTCACATTGCTATAAGGGCTCAGAGTGAAGATGAATTTGCTTATGTGAATCGAAAAAATGTGCATTCACTCAATGTACAAATTATTTGTACCTCGGACATGATCTTGACGAATGTAGTGGCACGGTGGCCTGGGTCAGCACATGACTCATTCATCTTGACGCACAGTAGTGTAGGGATCTGTAATTTCTGCCACAGATCGCTCTGTGGCACTGGAACTATTCACTGCGGTGACGATGTGCCGCCACTCTTTTTTTTTTTTTTTTTTTTTTTTTATTGTATTCGTGACGCCACTACTGTGACCACCAAACAAAATATCCTTTCTGGCCTCCACCTCACCCACAAGCACCTCGATTTCAGTCTCCGTAAAATTTCTTTTTCTTTTCTCTGCCATGATCGAACGTAAAACGCCATTGATCAGCAGGCATATTTATATGCAAAGACATTCATGAGGTACTTTGCATTGACCATTCATGGTAAAATGTGGGTGTGTCGGAGGCGGGATGTGAGGTGAATCCACCTGCGCAATCTTCCAGGTGGAGTGTGATTTATAAAGGGAAAATTGCGTGCAGGTGTGAGTACGCACGTTTTATAAATCCGAATATTTTTTGGCGTACGCCATTTTCAGCTTTTGGGCGTACGCACACTTTTAGTATGGATTCTACGCAATGTTTTATAAATGAGGCCCCAGGTCTTTTAGCATGAAGTCGATTGGATGAACTCTTAATTGAAAGTAGATTTCTTAAGTCTAACTAAAATGGAAGAAAACTCTGTCTGTTTGTTTCTCTGTCTGTCTGTCCTTCGATTTTCTCGGCAAACACTATTATTTAATTCCATTAATAAGTTCACTAAAACAACCTCATCCACACCGGTTTCCAGGTTTCCAGCTGAGGTTTTTAACAACTACTTTACTGCTAAGATTGAGCTAATCAGAACCATATTACTGGTTAGCAGTGTTCCTCTCCTCTGATCCCTCCCACCCTCTACTTCTTTTTCATACTGATCACCAAACTACCAGCCATTGCTTTTAGTTTGATTAAGTCAATTCAGACACTCTCTCCCAAATTGTCTCTAGCTCAAAACCAACCACACGTGTCCTTGATCCCATTCCTGGCAACCTCATAAAAGACCTATTCATCGCAATAACAAACCCTCTTCTCAACATCATCAATAAATCCCTCAGTTCTGGTATCTTCCCACTGCCTTAAAACAGCTGTGGTTCAAACCTTATTAAAAAGACCCACAAAATACCAACAATTATAGATTGATCTCAAATCTCCCCTTCAGGTCCAGGTTAGAAAAGGTGGTCGCCAGCCAGTTCTCTGTTCATGTATCCAGTAATGACCTTCTTGATGAGTTTCAGACTAGTTTCAGACCCAAACACTGCACTAAGGTAAGCAATGACCTATTACTTTTAATGGACTCTGATCTTTTTTCCGTAAAGCTGTTAGTAGATTTAAGTGCTGCTTTGACACAGTGGATCACGACATCCTCCTACAATATCTTGAGAAAATGCCTGGCACTTTCTTGGTTCCATCCATACCTGAGTAATGGAACACAACACATTCCATACAATAACACTACGTCTTCCAGCTGTATTGTCAAATACGATGTTCCACAGGGATCATTACTTGGGTCACTCTTGGTTTGTGTTTACTTGCAGCCCCTGGGTCAAATCTTCAAAAAGCGTAACACAATGTATCACTGTTACGTTGATGACACACAAACCTATCTTCCTTTAACAGTCAAGATTTCTCCGAGCTTGTGAAATCAGAGACGTGCTTGTCAGAAGTCTATCACTGGATATGCAAACATTTCCAGCATCTGAATGCACACAAGAACAACACATTGTGTGTTGGTCCAGTGAGATTCACATCACTTTTTACAGATTTTTCCATACCTTGATGGCTGCACAATTTGAGATGTATGCTAGCTTCCCCACTCCTGTTACTGTTATACTGTGTGATATCTGTTTTTAAAATTACTAACCTCAACCTTGTTGCGGTATTAACATATTGCCTGTGAATGTGTGTGTGAGTGTATGTGTTTTAATGATAAAGCATTACATCATTACATCTGGATGAAAACTTCTTAGAATCAGATTTCTATGGTAGAGCTTTTCTTTCAGTATCTCCCACAAGTACTGCTAAAGTTTGTCTAAAATCTTTTTTTTTTTTTTTTGCGATTGCATATTTTGACATTTGTAATACCTAAAATCTACATAATCTTTTATGTCTTGTGGGTCTGTGAAATGTGGGTACTCTCTGAGCAAGCAGGTCTGTTCTGAACAGGCTCATTTTATAACAGGTAGTGCACTCGTTTGATTAAAATGCTCATTCTAGGTTTTGACTTAAACTAGAATGTTTCCTTTGACTAAGATGAGACTAAAATGTCTAAAAAGATGTATTGAACTAAATAAAAAAAAGAGTACATCTTAAAATAGCTGACACAATTTCAGTGAACTGATGCTTAAAGAATCACCCTAAAGAAATACATTCACAGCTAAAAGTACAAGTGTAATTTGCACATGTGGTTGTGAAAGTATGACAGTCATTCCACCAGTTTCAGGGTTTCAGTACAGACATTCTGCAAGAAACATGTCATAAACGTTAATTACAGTGAAATTTGGAGAGAGGTCTCCTGAAGGCCTCTATAACTGTTTCTTCAAAAAAGAATATGGATCCAACCTATGCAGCATAGTTACAGAAGTGAAATCAAATTCAACGGCTGATAACTTGACTTTAAATAGAAGCATACATAAATGATACTTGCATGCACATCTGTCTACATGTGTGTTTGTGTGTGTGTTACCTAACTGTGTGAGTGCCTTCCTGTATGATCCAGAGATGCGCTGGCATGACGTCCCGTTGCCGCCACATACTCCACATCTGTCTACTGTCTTACTGCTGTACAATTCCCCATCACAGCCTACAGGCTGCAGGAGAAGAGAAATAAAAACACTTAAGAGGGTTCGATTGTCCATGCAGCCAGTGAACTGTTCTCTTCAACAAGAAACATTTGCTTTAAATGACATTTAATACATATTAGTAATTTTTACACAAAAAAATGAAGGTATCACAACATTTTCTTGTTGGGGTACCTGACATAATCCCTCTATACAGACTCCATGGTATTTGGTATCACGGCAGAAGGTACCATCATGGGCAGGAACTAGCAGCTGTCGTTCACCACTGATGGTTGTACACTGCAGGTCACATGGCTTATTGGAGATGCTGATGTAATCAGCTACACAGGAAATTATATATTTAAAAAGATGTTTACGTTATTGAAATAACAATATAGGATTTCTATGTAATGAAGTCTACAAAATTCCATTAATTGTATCATTTGGGATTGCTTCAGTGTAAAGTTGTAGTGCAGCTTTAACTGAAGGTGGAGGACTGAGTCTTTCACATTCATTGGACTTAGTGAGACTTAAATACTTCATGTAAACATTCAAACTCAACAATTATCAGAGTACACCCCATTGACACTTTTGCCACAATTTATATTCATTTATTCAAGAAAGGACACCATGCAAGTTGTGAATATTAACATCCTGATTAGACGGCTAGAAGAGTACGGAGAGGGGTCATAACAAGGCACTGTGGTCTCCTTTGACTGTGCTAGAGATTGATATCTGAATGGACAAACAGGCAGACGTACAGAAGAATGACTGATGGATTGATTATACAGTACCTGGGTAAAGAGGGATCCACTGGTAGTATCTTCGTCCGAAGGCTTTTGAGTTGAACTGGGAACACTGGTGCTGTTTGAAGCTAACACTAGGGCTGGGACAGGACTGAAAAACACACCACACACACACACACACACACACACACACACACACACACACACACACACACACACACACACAGAGAAAAGGACACTTGCAGCTTAAAGATTTTTTAGTGTGTTACTAATTTCTTCCAGCGAGCCTCTGTATTCTAAAGTTAAGACAGAGAATTAATTAGCACAGTATCAATTTCAACATAGTATCATACCTGGTTTGGACAGAGCTGGTACTGTTTAGGAGAGCCAACACAATATGAGCTGTTTACATTCTGTGTGGTGGACAGCCTGAGACAGAGACAGGATACAATAGAAAATACAGTATGGTTAATGTACTGTGTTACATGGACGACACAAAAGGTGCAACAAATAATACAATATGTGTACATGTACAAAAATATCTTATGTTTAATATGAAGTACTCTTGCTGTAATTGAGACAACTGTCTAAGTCTAAGTCTACGTCTAGTCTCTTGATGGCCTGTGTCAACTCAATCTGGCCTGGCATGAACAGGCAGTGACAGTGTTACTGTTTTATGTTCTGTCCTTTCTGGTCAAAAACTGAAGCACTTTGGACATTTCTTCCCCAGTTGTGTATTTGTTAACAAGTAGTCAAGTAAGGTGTGGGTCCATGGGAAGCTGTATCAAGATTAGTAAATTAATCCATCATAGCAATAATTTCACTGCATTACAGTTGAAGAGCCAAAGCTTAGTGGGCACCTGGAAATGTAAGAAGAAGAAGGGAGAAAGAAATGCGATCATCCACACCTCTTTCTGAAACTTTTCCTCTGGTACACATTCTATTATGCCCACACACAGCTTCCGTGACATCTCACCCATTCCTGTTTCTTTGTGGAATTAACAGTGATTCACTGACATTTCGTGCTCATAATGAAAAGTGAGTTTGTTTCTGTAATTAGTAGCTACAGCAGCTGCCACTATGAGCAAACAGTACTTATGCACACTCAGACACTTGGCACAAATTCACACAACACAGTCAAAGTGCTTGATGCTGAGTAATGAAAATGCTATCCCCTTTACTGTCTCACATTTTATATACAAACAAACTAACTTGCTCAATTTTTTTTTGCCATTTCAGCTATAGCTATATTATTGCTATTTGTTGAGGTGAATGTTTCTCCACTTCAGAGAGCCGTCTATTTTTTCCAAGTGAGAAGCCCCTCTTTCACTTAAGGCTGCTTTTTGCCACCTTTAAGTAGTTCCTTGAGTTACCTTAATGTAAAAAAGATGATGCCACTCAGACCTTAAGAGGTATACTGTAAAAAATGTCGACATCAATCGGGACACAATCTCTACTCTACAGTACTTTTGTTATCATTACCATTCTGCTATAGTTACTGTAAAACTCTACATAGACTTGAGTCTTGACACACACCACACATTTCCCCTTTAGACTCCACAGCTCCAATGTACATATCTTTACAGCAGGCAGGTGTTTATAGAGAGAAACCTATTATCATTATCATTAAAAATTTTTTTTTTTTTTTTTTTTTTTTTTGGCATATTTTTGGTTAAAAGCTGGACAGAAAAGTCAAAAAGCGATTTTCCAAATAACACATTTTGTGTTCACTCATACTGCAAAACTAACAAAATGAATGATACAAGCTAATGGATATGATGATATGGGTGAGGTACCATGGGCCTACTGAATCATAAAATTCATATTTGCTTCAGTAAAAAGGTATAACTGCTAGTATACAGTGGTATACTAGTAGGTACAGACATTCATGTCATGAGAAGAAAGATGAAATATGATCAAAACTGGCTGACAGTAACAAATTGAATGTGTTTTTCAACAGTAGAGTAAGGACCTCTTCATTCACTGCAAACCTGGTGATGGAAAAGACATCTCAAGGCTCTCAGGACTATACAAGTTTGCAAAAGTGTGAAACATGCTAAATGTGTCTGCAACAGTTGTAATGAGGAAAATCTGTCTAAGAGTGCTGCAGTTCATGGTTAACACGATTCTAATTCTGTGTGAGTGTGTGTGTGTGTGTGTGTGTGTGTGTGTGTGTGTGTGTGTGTGCGTGCGTGCTGGGAAGGACCTAGAGAACTCCAGCATGGCCTTAATGCATCTGTCTTTCATTACCATGTTAACAGCACCCCACACACACACACACACACACACACACACACACACACACACACCTCCTCTGTCTATCTGTGTCTCTCTTTCTTCAGCCCATCCTCCTACACTTTTTAGACGGTAAAGTAGGAGAGACAGCAGGAAGAGGTGAGCGGGAGGTCACTATGTGAGAGTGTCACATCTAATTGGTAGAAGGTGATGAGGGTAGAGGAAGAGAGGAAAAGGAGAGAGAGAGAAAGAGCAGGAGGAGACGCAAAAGGGGAGGAGGTGAAGGGGGTAGGGAGGAAGAGGAGAAGAAGAGTGTGGAAAAAAGAAATGGAGAGAGGGTACAGGGGTAACAAATGGAAAGAGGAGTGAAGGGGGGCAGATATAAGAGGATAAATGGGAAGGAGAGGAACAAAGACAGGAGAAAGACAGGGGGAGGATGGGAAGGGGGGAGGAGAGAGAAGGCCAACAGTGAGGGCAGCGTGGCGTTAATCTTTGTTGACAGAAACTTCCGCAAGTCTGACAGGGGGAGGTCAAAGGTAACAAGATGGCTATTGGCTACAAACACACATTCTGTCAACGCTCCACCTAACCGCTGTATATGGCCTACTCACCCTCCCATAGTGTGTTACTGCTGCATGCAGAACTTTACATTTGTTTCCTTTGTGTCTATACATACACTATGTGTACAAGACATCACAAAGCATCAAATACCCAAGCTGTTTTTTCTTTTTAAGCATCAAATTGCATCTTGCATTCTGAAAACTGAATATTGAATACAGCCAGCAAAACCCAACTGCAACGCAAAGCAATGGGTGGATAGTCCACTTGTGCCTTGTTTGGTCATTTCCTAGCTCTAAACAAACCCGCCTATGCTGAGGTAGGGAGCTGGGGACCAGTTTATCCAATAAAGATGGCACAACGCTTTTTTTGGTGCTCATTTTGACATGTCATTTTGACATCCAGCATTAACATGTAAGGCAGGGTTGTCTGTTTCAGTTGGTTACACAGTTTTACTGCTAGAACACACACATTTTAATGTGGCTGAGGCAATCATAACAACCACATAAGTCAGAGTCTTATTAATGATGTCATACAGCAGTAAGTATTATTTAAATCTCCATGGTGACATGGTGACAGGGTTGGTCTGGATCTACCAGGAATGGAGGACTGGTGCTCTTCTACACACCAGACCAATAAGCTGTTAGACACAGATTCCAAGTTCAACAATGAAATAATTTAGGATAGCAGCTGTCCTAACAGCTTTGATGGAGTTCAGGATGGCATTTCTATTTTAAGCTAAATCCAAACTCTACGTGCAGTCACATGTCGTAGTATGTTCAGAGGTGGCACTGCCCAGGAAACCATGACCATAACATAACCTTTTTAATGGCTTGAATAACAAAAGAACAGGCAGATTGTAAGGAAACATGCTGCCTCATTATATAGGCAGGCTTACCACTCAATTTAAATGAAACAGACATTCAACTCAAAAAAGGACAGTCTACAGCTGACAAGATATTTGGGTGATATACTATATATTATCTGGCATGGTATATTATATGCCATGCCAGTATACCTTCTGGTCCAATCCTGCTGCTTTTAAAGGGGATGAATGCTCCTGTGATTGACCATTGTTGCAGTCCCATCTCCACCTGTTGATTCCTCATTCCTCTTTCTTATAATGACATCAGCCTCCAAGCTGTGCCTGGTTTGAACTACTACAGGTGTTTTAATTAGTGGATCACAGTCACATGCACTTGCACCCCAAGGACGCACTTGCATCTAAGCTTGCACCCAATTTTAATGTGGCCCTCAGTAAGAAACAAAATGTAATGTTTGGCAACTACATTGCTGTTTTTAACACACTACCTCTGTATGAGACAGTGTCTTTCCTGACTCCTCACTCCTCCTCCACAGCTTCTGGAACAAGAAGACCAACTGGACCACTCCCCCCACCACTGAAACACCTCCTCCTGTGAGAAAATATAGACAGAACATCAGTCAGAAATAACAAGCCAATCAAGCATGTAATTTCCATTGGGTGGAGGTGCAACATCAAATTGAAGTTTTGGGGCTGGAGTTAGAAAGAGTAACCAAAATCATGCTGAATGTTAATCAGCCATCATGAGTCTGACGACAAAATGCTCTGAGATGATAAAAACCCGCAATGATAATATCTTGCAGCCACCGATGTGTGGCCTTGCATTGACAGCAATAGGTATGCAGCCGCTGCGTGTTGTCCTTAATGTTAACCAACTATAACCTCAACCTAAACAGAAGCATGTAATTGGCAGTGCTTGTAGGTCTTATGCCGCTGGCAAGAGGTTGAAATGGCCTTATCTGCAAAGATGAGGAGTCGCACAGATTAATTACAGTCTGACACAAATTAGTCAGCTTTGATCCTCAGGCTGCAAGACTCCTCAACTTATCCGTAGTTTTCTCTCTTGTGTGTAACATTGAGGGACTACAGCTTGTGTTTATAGTTGCTACAGCTGCCTTAGTACCATGACCTAGCTGAATGATGATCTTCATCCAGACATTAAAAAGTGTGTGAGTGTGTGACTACAGTACCTTGTTGCTCGTGTCTTTGACATTCTGACTTCCAAAGCTCTGGGACTGTAGATGGATGTTATGCTGCTCCACCCTCCCTTCACTTCTGTCCTGGCAGACACACACCACATACACAGACACAGGCACATACACATACACATGAACATAGGACACATTTACTGTGTGAGCCTCCATGTGATGGGGTGGATGCACTGTTGGATAGCTCCAAATTAGAAATCTTAGTTTAGTTGAACCATTAATTCCCCCGGCAAACGCAAGCTAACTCTAACCCTCTAAAAGTTCCACCTGCTGATCACTACACTAGAAGGTCTCCGTAGTATGCTTGTGTCGCAGGTGTAGTGAATAGTTACCACGTGTTTAGCAGTAACACATTCTACTGAACCTGCACATGAGGTCAAATAGATATTATATTTCTGTCTCAGCTAAGTACAACTTTGCAGCAAAGTGAAGATTCTGGAAGAGTCTAAGTTTGGGTTTGACATCTATTTGTTTTCAGTGTGGAAAGAAGAAAAGGTGATTAACTAATAACTACATAACATAGGTGTACTATTTCGCCTGTAAAATCAAGATTTAAACTATAAATGTTACGATGCAGGGATAAACAGCTGCTAAGCTCTCTGTAAAACAAGCCCAAATCCACTCAAGACACTCATCTACACGATGTAGATGAGTGGTATGTTTGCTTATTAAAAGGGTCTTAAATCACTCACAGAATTTCACCAAAACAAGCTCAATGAAATAGTTTACAATACTATCATGTGCTGTATTCATGTATATAGTTATATGTAAAAAAAAAAAAATGAACAACTGTTATTGCACGCATAGTCTGATTAGTTGATCCAGTCTCATTCATTTTTTCCATTTTAATAAGGAAAATGCTTATCTGAATTATGTCTGTTTTTAGTTTACTGAAAAACAACAAAAATCTAGATAAAAAATGTGGAATCTTGAATATTTTGAAAAAATATACCCCCCCCCCCCCCCCACACACACACACACACATATACATATACATACTTTTTTTTTTTTTTTAACTTTATCACCCTGCCCTACCCATCATGGACCATAGTACAATAGTGGTTGCTGCACACTCAGTCAAATTATGCCCAACACATTTGGCTATCAATATAAATGAATTTACTAAGATGTTGATCACAAAAATGTGTTCCTGAGAGAAAAACCTCCCATCCGTTCTAAACATTGGCTTTGTTTACATTCAGTGAGACAGCAGTTTCAGTGCTTGTTTAGGCTGAGTTACGTCTATTTGATGAAATCGTCTAATCGCTAACTAGATAAATGTTCACTGTTTTGAATATTCATTGTTCATCTGAATATTCAGTGTAATTATAAAGACTAACACAGATAATGGACCTAGAAATCATTTACTCTGTACAGGTTTGAGGAAACAACCTGCTGTTCTCAGAAATGATTCACCAAGCAACCTTACACTGGACATGACAACTTTTCACTTTTTGGGATGGTTACTAAACTGACAGCCACTCGTGTAAAAGCTGCACACACAAACCGGCTCACTGTGTCGTCAGTCAAACATCTCTGTCTTCCTCAGTGTGAGTATGTAGAGGAGGTTAATCACGAGAATCAGTGCTGAAATTTCAAATAGCAAGCATTAGCATTTTTTAAGCAAGATGTTAATAGCAGGTTCTGGACCCATATCCGTATATCCAGGAGTAAATCAAGACCCTGTGTTTGGGCACCATCTGGACATGAAAGTAGGGTAACATAAATCTGCCAATGAGCTAGTGGAAATTCGGTTTGTTTTGTGTCAGAGGGATGTGATTTGCTTCAAGTCAGCTCTCAAGTTAGGTGGTATTTTTTTTAATCCCTTAACCAACACACACACATCGCAAAAGTGCCAGCGAATAGTCATGGTTCAGTGACTAAATAAAGCCTGGAGATTACCTGCGTGAATAGGCTGTTGGATTGGAAACATCCTATGTAGAAGAGGTGTATGTACAAAAAGCCTGCTACACCTCTTCCCAGAGTGAGGTTTTGGGGCTTGCGATCCAATTATGATGTGGTGATGTGGTATGGCAGAGGAAGCTCTGATAAGAAAACCTGTTAAATGTATCACAGAGAGGATTTCTGTGTAATTTCACTACAGCTGTTGAGCAGCCTATTAGGTATGTCTGCATTTACAACATACACATATATATATGTCACTTTGAATCCAGCAGCAGGTTTCAGAACAAGCTGGAGGTATTGGTACAGTCCAGCCAATATCAGCATGATCGATAAGTCAATAATATCTCGTAACAAAAAGGTGGATATTGCTGCATATATATGTAGAAATGATGAGAGGATACGTTCAATGTCATTAAAAAACTGTCACCATTACATAGTTTGTGCACCAGACAGCACTGATGAGTAGATTTTTCAACTGTAAAATGTCTGGCTCGGTATTTATCTTACTCACTGTTCTTTAATAACGTGTTTAACTTGAAAAAAAATTCTAATTCATCGTTACAAGATTTTTCATCTCAAATATTGGTATCATTGTTGGCCAGAAGAATTATTGGTCAGGCTCCAATATGAAGTCCATTTTGACTTAACCAACAAAAGCACTGCAGTCCAAGTGCAAGATCATGACTACACATGTGAAAATGTTGATGACTCTGAAATGTATTTCATGTAAGATATATTCTTTGATTATAGACACAGGATTGAGTGAGTGTGGCTCCTACATTACATAGCATGCCTGGTCTGTTGCCCAATATACCTCAGAAGCTCTGTTCAGTGCAAACAGCTGTTACCTGCATAAAGTGTTCATGCAGCTGAATTAACCAATTCATCTCTCCACATCTTGATAGGAAAAATAACGCCAGCTATTTCAAACTAAGCAATGTTACCACCATAAATTCAAACCTTTAAATAGAAAGCATTACTCCACTGTTGCTATGGTGCATTTCGTTTGTGTGTAATAATGTGCAAAGAGTGCTTTAGTACTGTTGGAAGACAATGTCTTTCAACAGTCTTCGCCAAAAAAGCATTTCAGATGTCATGCCAGTTGTTGTGTGCTCTACACAATTTTCCTTTTTTACTGTTGCCATCAATTTTATGTGCAGTCAACTTCATCCACAAAATTGATCTTTACATCCAGAAACCCAAACCTCTTTTAAGTTCACTAGCTTTTTTTCTTTAATTGGCAGGAATGAATAGACTGAATGATAAACGAGCACTAACCAGACAAAAAAATGTGACATTTTATCAGCTATCTCTGGGGCATTACTGTTCAGATCATTCATGTCCATGGAAACCAAGCACTGTTTATGCTTTAGAGGAAGAACTGGGAGTGCTGGTGGTTACCACAGCTGAGAAAAAGTGTCTGCAAACAATTGTTTGCACAGCCTTTGGTAATGCATCTGTTTAGAGTTTCACCCTGATTGGCTGGCTGGCTGCTGGCTGTCACCATGTTGTCTTCTTTACTCAGGCAAACAATCAGACTGTGTGAGCCTTTTGGTCAGGCATCAGTCCATTAGTCTGTCAATCAGCTAGCTGGTCATTTAGTCCACAGTGAACAGTGTAGCCAAATGGTCAAAGACGTAGCTTTCCAATGTTAAGGCAGAGATGAACTATATCCTTCAATCTATGAGACTGGAGTCACATGATTGATTCCTGATAGCGAATATTCAATTGACAGATTGAATGGCTGAATCACTCGGCCACAAGAAGAATGACAAATTGATTTTTCCTGCAACAAAGAGCTATGCTGTTTAAAATACTGCCTTTAGGAGGGATTAGTGAGGATAAATATGACAGTGAAGCATTGAATGTGGAAGAAAACTATGACTGAAAAAAATGTTGGCCATGATTGCTGACAGAAGCACTCACAGAGTTTCCTCAGGGTGGCAGCTCATCTAATTGTGTTATACTGGTACAGAAGAGAGTGAAGAGGAAAAACATATATAATGTAATGTGAAAAGTTTGAGTGAGAAGACAACACACAAATAACACAGAAGGTTCTTCGCCAGTTTGAAAACTTGTTATTTGCATGATTTGCATTTACAACCATCTGTCTGAATGATAAAATATGCATATAGTAGCAAGCCTTGCTTCTGGTACAGCCAATGGACGAAATGGTCAAGTTCAACAAAGCTGCTGTTTTTGGCTACACCGTCATAAACAAACTAGTAGAATGTGGTAAGCAATGTGTTAGTCCAAACACTGAACCCCCCCCCCCCCCCCTTGGAAAGTTTTTCAGCCTTGTTGTAACCCGGACATCAGCACAGGTCACGTTCGTTCGATGGAGTTTGGGCCAAATTAGAGTAGCTGGAACCTGGTTCTTAACGTTATAATTGGTTTGGACACAGGGTCCACCAAACACTATTTTTACATTATTTATGTCATTTCACTACTGCCTTGTCTATTACCTGATGTAAACACATCTTAGACAGCCGTTTTACGAGTCGTTACCGTCCATTCCTTGACGCAACATGCACCCGAGCATCCCACTGGCGTTACATCAAGAAAGTATCAACTTTTCGAGGAGGTTCGCCGAAGGAAACAGTGACATTCCCGCATTTGGTAACAGTTAGCTTACCTTCACAATTACTCTGTGGTTAAATGGCTTTCCGAAGCCCGAACTACTCTAGGGACTGAAGTTTAATTCAGACATTATCGCTGCTGGGTTAATTATATCTTAGCCGAATTGAAAAACGACTCCAAGAATTAATTTAAGGTGAAAACTAGACAGTGCCCTTGACGATACGCAAGGCAGAATCAAAGTGACAGACTTGTGAGCAGACGACCCAGTCCCCGTTCATAACTTCTAACCATTCTGCTAATGCACACAGCTTTGAGAGGTGAACAAGCAGCTTTTCTGCGAGCTATTTACCTTAACGGGCCAGTTGTTCGTTAGCGGGAGAACCGGGAGGTGTAACAGGAGAAAGGAACAAACCGGGAGAGCTAAGCCTCCGTTACCGAACATGGTTCATTCATGTCATGGACCGACAACACTTCCCCTCCCCTTACCTCCGCTCCCCTCCTCACTTCTCTCCTTCTGCCCTCCTTCCTCCTCCCATTTCGACCCCCTTTTGATGCAGCTACGCCTTCTGGTCTCGCTCGCGCGCACATGCACGCGCATACGCACGCACACTACACAAATCATCCCCGCTGACGTTTGGCTGTTCACATCCACATGAGGTGAAGGCGAGGCTTCGTTTTAGGGGTTTTCGTTGTTTGTTTGTTTCAGTTGCACTTGTTTTGGGATGGTGTTGTTTTTATACGTATTCACAATTTATTTTGAATAATTTTTCAAGTTGTGCTTTGGACTATTAGGAGATTCTGAGCTATGTAACAGTTCATGAAACATGGCCCACTGTAGGCCAACATTAGACACCACTAATAACTAGGCTACAAAATAAATTTGATTTATATTCTATTTATATGAAATGATATTTAGATTATAATTTATATGTTAATTTTTGTGTGTTTTATAGTGTTAAATACATTTCTTCAGTTATTATTTTTTAAAAAGCATTTGCTATTGACTATTGATGGAGAAGAAGCTTACCAATGAGAATGTGTCCAGTAGCATTTATGAGATGAGATAAGATAAGATAAGATCAGATAAGATTGATCTCACGCTGAGGAAATTCACTTGTTACATCAGCAAGAATAAAAAGGAGAGGTAGATAAAAGAACAAGTAGAATAAATAGATAATAAAAACAGACAAAAAAAATTTAACTAGAGGCTATGTACATTATATACCAAAGAGTATAAAAAAATATTGCCTTGTGAAGAATGGTTCAGTTTCACAGTAGATTTTGAACTGCATGTGAGAAAAATATGAATAATAAAATACAGTCTGTAAACTATTGCACAGTAAAAATATACAGCACTGTAAAAATAAATAATATTGTACAAGATAAGTGGCACAGAAGTAATGGTTATTTGTGTATGATGACATAAACAGTGGAGTGGTGCAAAAAGTAGGTTTGTGATGTGATGTGACACAACATGAACACAGTGATACATTTGATAATGCTGGAGTTATGCAGCCTGACAGCCGCTGGGGAGGGAGTTACAGGTTTGTGACAGGGCTCAGGAAGCTGAAGTTCAGCTGAACTTCAGCTTCATGGTCAGTTTCCAAGAATGTTTTTCCAACTTGTACTTTTGTTTAGTAATTTACCAATACTGTTAACTATCATCCCATTCACAGAGTCATTGTTCACACAATGTTGTCTTGTCATTTTATGAACTTAGTCATTCTATTAATTATCATTATTACAGCTTAATTATTTACTAAATTTTGCAGAACTCACGACTGCCTGTGCAAATGCCTCAGAGATTTCAATCTCCGAAAGGCACAATTTAATCCAAACATTTGATCCTTCATCTGTGAATGGCAGAGAGAGGAAAGAGGAAACCATATACTGTTTAAATGCATAGTGTTGTAACACTGATTGCACAGCATTTGCAACTGCCAATTTGTACAGTAATTAGGACCTGCTTTACACTGAAATATGGTCATTTAAATTGTGCAATAAGACCTAGACTTCCAATGGGCTTCTACATTGCCAAGTTTAGATGTCGTCTCACCTGCAAGTCAACAAATGAATAGCTTACTCTGTGGGTTCTCAGGACCTACAATAATAATGCATTTCCAATACATTTCGAACAATAAAGCTCTGATGTCTTCTCATGGTAAGAATGTAAAATTTCATCACAGTATTTACTAGATGGTCAGCGTGAATAGAGCTTGAATGAAGGAAGGCCCTGACTCAATATGTAGCCTAAAATGTTGGGAGGCCTATTCAACAAGCTTCCCTCTTTGCTATATGGTTTCTTCTATTTGATCAGCTAATTTCAGTAACAGAAACATCTTCTGATACATACTTTTGCCCATCTGACTCTTGGCTTCACATCAGGACCTGCCTGCTGTGTTTGGCACTGTTGAAAAAATGGGTTTGCATGGTTAAGCTTACATTTTACCTGTTTTCAGAACATGATCTATCATTGGTCATCATTGTTTTTTTTTTTTCTCAAATAATATTGTTTTATCTATCTATCTATCTATCTATCTATCTATCTATCTATCTATCTATCTATCTATCTCTTTGAAAGTTGTTTCAAAGATATGCTTAGTTGTTTTCAACTCACCATGCACCTCCATTTTTTCTTGATTCGGGACCCCAGGCCTGTCTGGCATAGCGCCTCAATTTCCCAGACTACATCGCTTCTTGTACATCCGCCATATTGCCTTCGCCTAAACGCGCTGGCTGGATCCGTTCGTACCCGCAACTGAAAATGTAAGTACAGAAACAATAATTTTTATTGCTGGCTCGGAATAATTTGATTTTAATTGTCTGTATTTGTCTATTATGACCGTCCACATACGAGCTTGCAACGCTTTAAATATTTGAAATAAGGTTCCCAAAGCATTTAGCTTACCTCTGAAGACTGGTGCGTCGGCTCTTTCTCTGTTGTTGTTTTTCCCTCTGTCACAGCTACAAATTACATTCACGACTCCCTCGCTGTATTTCAGATATTAGCTTTTTGTGTCGATAGCTGTAATGTGTGAATTCAAACGAAGGAACTGCCGGTTCTTCTTTGTCTTCTGCCGGCTACATACGTGCTATATCGTGTATTTTTTGCCTGTAATGTTAGCGTTACGAAGAATAGCTAGCTTCGGTGGTAGCAAGTTAGCATTAGCTGAACCCCACAGATTTGAAATCTGTCTGCGGTGTCTGTCCATTAAATACAATTAAATAGTAAGTCCCAATAAGATGGAATGAATCAAATGTCAAATGTATATTGTATAGCGACGCTGTGTCGTGCGCTAGCTAGCAAACCTAAAGTTATACAAAAGCCAACAGCTGTAGAGAACATGTATCTAATTTAAGTCAGTAATTATAACCCATTGGGCTTTGTTAATTGACATGAATAGATGATTGCGATACAGAGAATGTATAATATGTAGTTAAGATCCCAAGTACCGTGTCTCCGTTGCTGAGATTTTGTTTTTCTTGACATTTTTGAAGCTTCTGAGTAAAGATCAATTTGCCTGCAACCACACAGTGTGTTTGATATGGACCACCCCCACTTTCACCTCGTCTGTCACATGTATGGCAGCATGGCCGCACAATTTGAGTCTCAGTCTGAGCGCAGATTCGACATGTTAACAATGAGGTTTCTAGGCTTGTCTTTTACGAAGGCTATTAGGAAGGAATGTATCACAAGTAGTCTGCCAGGCACAGTACCCACTGTGGGTTACCCCTGGTTGACTTAAAGATATTTTGGTCATGAATTCAATCTATGCACCACCCAAAGGTCTCAGGTGGCATTGACAGGATGCAAACACAGTTCTTTGACAATTGACCTGAATTGAGATACTTGGATGATTCAAGACACACGCGATTCCCAATTATCCAAACTCTGTTATTTGGAAAATGAACTTCACTCAGCAGCTCTGTTCTCTTTTTCTCGTCAACTGGGACACAAAATCCATATTTATTCCAGGGTAGTGACAAATATCTTGTGTAGGGATTTCACTTCTAGATTGATAATGCTGCAACATTGTTAAGAAACTCGTGAATTCATGTCTTTAATAAGGGTAAAGTCCCCAGTCTCTCAAATATTGCTGTCTCTTGGCATTTATTTACTTGTAGAAATCTCAAATATTCCAGACCTAAAGAGGATAGACATGCTAACATAAATACACACATGTATCATGTATCATGTGATCCAGTGCAGTAGTCATGCATTTAATTCGAATGTCTCAACATTTTTGAGTAGCTTGCTAGGAAACGTTTGTGGCAGCAAGAGCATCTCCTCCGGTGATTTAACTATTCTTTTTCTTTTCCCATGATTAATAAACAAAAACAAACAAAAACAACCAATTGCAATAACATATTTCAGTATTTTTTGTAAGGCTTACATCTAGGAAAATAAAAATGCATGATAAAGTAGTCTTACTCAACAAGAAGAACATGAAATATGTGTAGGATACAAATGCTGAAGGACAGCAGTGTAAAACGAAGGTGCTCTCATCGTCTTTAGAGTCCTCTCAGTCGCTATGTGTAGTATCCATCTCTGAAATAAGAAGTTCCCCAGGCAGCTTCTGCGATTTTTTTTTTCTTAATTAAATGTGAATTACCACTGTTTTGTTAAGATTTACAATTCCTTAAATGTGTCATTAAGATACAGTTCGTCACCAATGGGGTTAGCTTGAAAGTGAATTTTAAATATACTGTAAGTACCATTGAAAATCAAATCTGAATGAGAAGTAAAAAAAACTTTTTTTCTATTAATTTGTAAAGTTTGTCAAATTGTATTTATTTCACAGCATGTTAATTTAAGCATCTGTCCACACAAATGTGGTACAACGTATGTTTTGTAGCAGCTAAAGCTTTCTGACCTAATATCACCAGCTGGAGAAATGGATTGAATTGTCCCTCCAGGTTAAACTCTTGTTTGTCTTTTTCATCAAAGACATGCATGGTACAATGTTATAGAATGGAAGCTGCTGTGTTGTTCAAGTTTAATTTCAGAAGTTTCTTTGTCTATGAAATGCACAAGATAAAGCAAATGAGAGGAATATTATTGAAATAAGTGACAACTGAAGTAAAATTTAGAAACATTTAAGTCTCATTTATTAAAAGAAGGCAACTCGACACAATGGTTTTTACATCAAACCAGTGCTCATGCCTTTCAGATATTAATTTAATTAGATTATTGAGGTGCAGCTAAACTCAGAAGGCAGGTGGGGTTATCCATTAATTGGATGGTTGGTGGTTCCATCCCTCCTTAGCGGTTGAGCTCTCCTCATGGGATTTTTGGCCCTCCTTGTACTCAACTGAGTGCTTCTGCTTGAAGTGGTGAAATAAGTTTGTTGTATTGCTCCTTTTGTTCTAGGTTTCTTGCACCTCGTACATGTTACTGTGGTTTGTTGTTCCTCTGATCTTTTGTAACCAAACCACTTCCACACCTCTGAAGTCGCTCCCCTTTTTGGAGCCAACTCCTCCACCTTTGGACCTACTTTCTCTTTCAGCCTTGCTGTCCGTAATGGCATGATGTCATTACATCATCATAAGTCACAATGTTGCCATTAACATGAATGTTTTAAATCATATTAAAAATTAGACAGATATTATCCTGAATGATATCATATGGCATACCCATTGCAGAGAAGCGCTAAAAGTGCAGCACATTTATTTGCAGCCAAGTATTTTCACTAGTAATCATCACCAGATCGTCATGACATCCCAGATTTCCAAGAAAATCTAATTTTGTTTTTGTGTTTCAGTGTTGCAGTGATGACTCAGACAGTTCAGACCAACGGGGTTCAACCCCTCAGCAAGACCTGGGAGCTGAGTCTGTATGAGCTACAGAGAACACCACAGGTAACAATTCATACCATATCACTTCATTTCTAAAAGTCTCTTATCAAAATCATTTTGCTTATGTTTTTTTTTTTAAACAAATTTGTATCAATCACAGAACATGTTGATGTTTGCATCTGGCAGACATATGCATATCTAAAGCACATAATCAGTTCATATCATTACACAGCTATGAGCTACAGTTAGCTCCCCCGTGCTCCTGAAAATAGAAAACCAAGATGTGCAATATCTAAAATGATGACTATTCCGTTGCTGTGGTTATGAGATTTTTAGGACATTAATAGATGAATCAGACCTATGAGCTGTATCTGTATCAGTCATGTACAACTCCTCAGATAGATGTATCTTCATGTGTACTAAAAGTCATCACGATCTGTTTCATACTTGCACAGGAGGCTATAACAGATGGACTGGAGATAGCAGTGTCGCCCAGGTCCTTGCACAGCGAACTTATGTGTCCTATCTGTCTGGACATGTTGAAGAACACAATGACAACCAAAGAATGTCTGCACCGCTTCTGCGCTGATTGTATCATCACAGCTTTGAGATCCGGGTGAGTTTTACCAGGGAGTCGAAAGCAGAAGAGCCCCTTCTTCCAATGCAGTGCTACTCAGGTTTCTGATATGAGCTGTAAGATGATGGTGATATATATGTATGTCTTAAAGCAATACGTGCAAGCCCAAATGTACATTGAAAGTATTGTTGAACCCTTTAATTGTTCATCAAAGTTAAAGCAATTTCATTGTAAATGGAGGGAGATTCAATCCACAGTCCTGTTTTTGTGTAAATTGTTAGCTGTATGGGAAACAAGTGACTTTTACACAGAACGAGAACTGTGGATTTTGTCCATCATAACTTGCATTTAAATTAATTTGGAAAGGAATCTCTTCACGGCCAGTATTGACAGCAGGAACAATTTGAGTGACTACTAACAGTTTCAATGTAGTGCTTATGGGCACATTAGTATTGGAATAAAATGCGAAGCTATTCTTTGAATGATATGTTCAGGCCTACAAAATGTCATTCTTAAAATCAGATACTGTGACCTACTCTGCCCAGCCTACAAGCTATTGCCATTGACCATAAACTCTAAAAGGTTGCTGAGTAAATGCCAAAGAAGACGTTTGCGTAGATCAGTTATGCATTGTCTTGCTAGTTGTTAGAAGTCAGGGTTTGACATTCACCATGGCCCGATGGCTCATGGCCACTGACAGTTACCCTGTGGCCAAAAAATACCCCATGCATGTGGCTGCCTGTGATCACAAAATTTTATTTGGTCTCTCTTGAAAATGAGACTGCACGTCTCAATGAGATTCAGCAATCTACGAAAATGGCGAATAGTGCTGTTCACTGGCAGACTATGAAAAAACAAACAAAAAAGAAATTTGCATTTTGCTAAAAAGGGTTATAGTTGGAAGTATGTATTATGTTTTTTTGTTTTTTTTTTAACTGCTTTTTATACATTTGTTTTTGCTGACATCACTGGCTGATCACTGGCTGTATGAGGCATGGTATTGAACCCGGTATGAATGGGGACGCGGAGCTAAGACCCTAGTATTGATGTAGAGAGCTCAGAGCTCAGCCCTGACACATAGGCTCGTTACTGTTCAATGTCTTTTTATTTACAAGAGTGTCATGGTTAAGGCTGTGTGAAGTTCTTTAAATTATCTTCTCTGTATCGTCTTTACTAAATTTTTTACATCTGGGCCACCAAAAATGTACTTTGGCCACCAAATATAGGGGCTTGGTGGTCCATATGGCCAGTGCTTATTTAGTCCTGTCCCTGTAACTTAAGGTCCACATCTGATAGTTAAAAGTTAAACAAATAAACAAGAAAAAACATGACGTGTGCTTATGGTTCGGCATCACTGCCTGCCCTCATGAATCCAGATTTAATCTTGATAATGCTCAGGGTCATATTACCGCACCACACACTTTGGAGCTTTTACTGGCACAGGTTTGTCTCAATTTTTGGTTTCGAAATCCAATTAGTCTTTTGTCTCTGCATCTGAGGGAAAATTAACTTCTAACAGAGGCAAAACAGGTTTATCTCTACCTGATGTGTCGCAATTGGTGCTGGTCATTGAATTTATGCATTTGAGTTTCATGGTTTTCATTTCTGTGAGTTCTTAAACATGTCAGAATATAAAAATCAGTAGCCTTGCAAATAACCACCAAAAAGCCCACTCGATGATGCTCTGTGGCCCACCAGTGCCGGTAGAGCAGCCGCTCTCAACCAGTGGGCTGTGGCCTGGTAACACATGAAGCCTGAAGCACCAGTGAATACTCTGCTTTGGCTCTTATTTAGTTTTTCCAAAGTTCAGACAGAAGACAGAAATTCTGCATCTGACGTTAATAAGAGGATTCCACAATGTTGTATTGGCACTATCAGTTGATGATGATGAAAATGTCTGTCCTCCCTGTCTTCACAGTAATAAAGAGTGTCCTACCTGTCGTAAGAAGCTGGTGTCCAAGAGGTCGCTGCGTCCAGACCCTAATTTTGATGCCCTGATTAGTAAGTAACCACACAGGGGTTCAGGATGGTTTCATTACTACATAAAAAATCTCGACTACCTGTAAGTGTTCACAAGATGCTGTGTAAAAATTCCTAGAATTTTGTTTCATGTTAATTTATTCCATTTCAGGCAAGATTTATCCCAGCCGTGACGAGTATGAAGCACACCAGGAGAGAGTGTTGGCCCGTATTAGCAAACACAACAACCAGCAAGCCCTGTCCCACAGCATAGAGGAGGGGCTGAAGATACAGGCTATGACCAGGTAAACACCGCAACCTCAGCACACACAAATAATGCAAATACACTTAAAGCATTTTGTGCTCTAATAAGTTTCATTTGCATTTGTTTTTGTCAGACTGCAGCGTGGTAAGAGACACACAGTGGAGAATGGCAGTGGAGCAGAGGACAATGGAGACTCCTCCCACTGTAGCAACGCTTCTGTCCACAGCAACCAGGTATGTGATGATGTTTAAAACATTATCAGACATGTATGCATGTTGTGTTGCAATCACTAACTTTGATATTAAAGTCCACTAGTCAACTTACAAGTCTTAGGGACACTGCTGGGAATCAGTCATAATGACGAGTGAAAATATTTAGTCATACCGGGTGTAATGTTTGATTGTGGAGCCCAGTTAGTGTTTGGTTGTGCTAGATCCGTGTAATGATGAGATTTGAGTAATTGTAGAGAAGCACCCTGCTTTTCAGTTATGGTGAAACATGTTAATCAGTGGCACAATTGCAAAGCTACAGGATGTGGAGACAAGTGTACTTGCAATAGCGCACTTCTCTTCCAGGTGTGTTTTGTCATCATACAAATTCTGTGTATTTGACCATTTTCCCCCAGGAGGCAGGCCCAAGCATTAAGCGCACCAAGACAAGCGATGACAGCGGTTTGGACATGGATAACGCTGCTGAGAACGGGGGCGGGGACTCTGTGATTGATGGTGGTGCCAGTGAAATAGAACTGGTGTTCAGGCCACATCCCACCCTGATGGAGAAGGATGACGGGCACAACAGGTAGTGTCACCCACATGCAGCTCAAATTCAGCCTCATACTGCTCTTACCGATAAGAAACAGGAGAGGAGTAAACTGCTTTTGGTTGTTGTGGGAAAACCAAGGGACAGAGGACATATTAAATATCAAATAACAGAGGTCTGCCCACTGTCTTGTAGCTATTGGTATCGTTTAGATTTCTTCTTCCGGTACCAATAAAGAATTTATGCTTATGAAAATATACCCTAACTAGATATTAACTTGTTTACATAATAAACCAACCCAACTACAGTAGTCCCACCTGTGCACAACAGGTAAACAGTTCTAGTATTATGGGTAAAATACAGCCAAACTAGAAAACTGGTGTTTTGGTCATGTTTAATGATGGCTATACTAAAAGTGATAAGTAAGAGAGAGTAGCTGCATTTTGAAACCAATGTGGGAATATTTGTTTGATAAAGGTGCACAGAAAGGAGCCGTTCTACTGCTGCTGTGTGTTAGAAGGGCTGTTGTTGTGTTTGAACATTTGTGAGACAAGAAGGAACCATCCCTGCAACATAATCCCAAAACAAGATGTCTTCAAACATTACCCAGTGATGCTGCATTACCTAAACTCTCCCTGAATTTTCAAACAGTACATGTTGGACTAATGAAATCAGTGTTGAGCACCCAAACACATCCATGTACTCATCACCTGTGCCCACTTGCTCATTAATGCACATGCGTTCATGCACCTGCAGTGTGGAGTTTGTCCCTCGCTACATTAAGACATCCGGTAACGCCACAGTGGATCACCTGTCGAAGTACCTGGCTGTCAGACTGGCTCTGGAGGAGCTCAGAAGAAATGCAGAGGCCAGTCCTGTTAATGTGGAGGCAGCTTCAGAGAAACAGTACACCATCTACATACCTACTGCTGGAAACCAGTTCACTGTGAGTACACACACACACACACACACACACACACACACACACACACACACACACACAGAGTGATCAATACACCAAAAACAGCATTGCGCTCAAGGCTACACTTACCTTATCTGATTAGTGGCACATCTTTCTTATCTGGACTACTGGACATGGATGCAGTCCTGCATATTGTCCAATAGGCTGTGTTCACTGAAGGCTTTATGATATGGCACAGTAGGAGAGGTGCAGGTATGAGTCATAAAATAAATGATGGCCTAATTCCATGTAGCTACCTCAGTTTCAGGTGCTGGCTCACTGTCATGACTGACTGGGATGCTTGAATAGAACAGAGCCATCTTTAATGTTTTAGTAATAGCTGTGCTTTTCCTTCAACACACTTTTGAAAGACAAAAAATAAACATTAATACAATAATACCACATGTGTACCATTTAATTTATTCTTGACTTGCAGTTTCTTAACACTAAGTCCACTTTTGTGAGTTAGTCACTTATATGTACAGACCAGTGTTTCCCCTCACCCCTCCACTGCCTAACATGTCACAGGTGCAAAGATACTATACAATAATGTAATAATTAAAATCCATTTTATTTGTATAACACCTTTTTTATAAGAATTGCAGCTTGAAGTGCTTTACAACAAAAAAATCACATGCACCAAGTGCTTCACATAAAACAGACAGAATGGACATAAAAACAGGGATAGAAAATGAATGTAAAGTAAGATAGAGAATAAAACCTATGTGATAATAATACTAAATATATATAGATATAGATATAGATATAGATATAGATATACACACACACACACGTATTGGACAAAGGCTGCATCCCTGATTTTCTTTCAGCTGCTGCTGGAAACGTCCAACAACCAGCAGCAGATGATCACAGTGTTATTGAAGGCAAATTGTGAACAAGGTAGTTAGTAATGTAGCTTGGTCCTCGTCCATTAAGGGCTTTGTATATGAGGAGGAGGACCTTCAAATCAGTTCTAAATGGTCCGTCAGCTAAAACTGAACTAATGTGCGTTTTGATTGTGCTGAAGTCTCTGTGTGTTTTGCGGGAGGCCGGTGAATAGTGCATCACAGTAATCGAGTCGGCATGAAATAACAGTATGAATGAGTTTTCAGCATCTTTTTGATTTAGAAAAGGTCATACTTTGGCAATGTTATCCTGTAAGAAAGAAGAACTCTGCTCATACAGGTGAATGCTAAGGTAAAGACTTCAGGCCAACAGGGGCCATGAGGTTCATTATAGGCCGTCATGAGGCTCAGAGTGGGAAACCCTCGCAGATGTTTCAACTCTTCAACTCTCTCCACAGGTTCTGAACGGTTCCTTCTCCCTGGAGCTGGTCAGCGAAAAGTACTGGAAGGTGAACAAACCCATGGAGCTCTACTTTGCTCCCACTAAAGAACACAAGTAGTTACACATAAAAGCACATACACACACATACACATATACACATTCACACATTCACACATACATACACATACACCAGTAGGAAGTAAACACATGGACTTGGCCACATCTGCGCACACACAGAAAAGAGGAGAGGAATGTGTGTGTCTGAAGGAGATGAGAGGGGTTGGTAAAACCCTCAAAAGGACTCTTGTAAAAAGAAAAACCCTTGTTTTATATTCTCTGTCTCTTTCTCTGTGTCTTTCTATCTTTCCCTCCGTAGAAGGTAGCAGATCAGTACAGCAGCCATCAGGTGAGGCAGACAGAATTCTCTCAGACTCTCAAAGCCAGGGTCCTTGCACAGTCTGAACTAGCAATGAGCTACTGTCCAAGTAAACACTTTATGTTATACGATACTTCAGCAAAGGCCCCTCTCTGCTTCCTGATTTTGGTCTTTACATGACAGAAGTTACAGCTGTGAGAGGAACATGGGGAAATCTTTGGCTGCGTCTCCCAAATCATGGGTCCAGGTCTCAGTAGCTGTAGGCGTGTCCATCAACGCCTTCTTCTGTGCAGTTTGAAGTATGGCATGAGGAAAAGTTGATGGAAACGGCAACAGAAAAAAGACTTCTCGTTTGCACCAAAACGTTTTTACTTTTGCTTTTTTGGGAGATGGGAGATGGGAACACTTTTTCTGAATAAGTTCTGACATAACAAACATGAACTGACGTGACTGATCAGCTGTTTCTGCTCCGAGACAAGAAGAAGATGCTCTCCTGAAGACCTCTCAGTCCTCCTCTCATGGATGGCCAAGGCCACTGGCTTTGTTTCTTCTTCTCTGAGGTTTACTGCCACTTGATAACAGCTGGTTTTGTTTCTGGTTCACAAAGCCAATTATACTGTTTTTTAAAGTCATGCACAACCTGTACCACCAAATTCTGATAAAGTTCAAATTTCTCATTGTGAGTTTCACCAATCTGGTCCCAGTGAATTGATGTTTAGAGCCAACTTTAATTTCTGGATGTGGAAATGACCAACGGAGTCTGAGCAGCTTCAATATATTTGTTTAATATGTCTGAATTCATGAACCCTAAAATGTTTTTGGAATATCCAGTACTTAAAATGAGCTACTGGAGGCCTGAAGGGGAATTCAAACCACATGAATTCAGGTGCTTTTCACAGTAAAATGTTTCAATGAGTGCTTCTGGAGTCAGTGATGACTGAATTTCAGTCAGATACGGAGGCTTTGGAGAAAGCACCTGTTAATGTGTTGTGAAGTGTGTGTGTAAACACTGAGGAACCTGATGTCTGACCAGCAGCAGTGTCAGCATGTCCAGTGGCATCTCTTTAGTGATATGAAGCGACAAAGATCGAGGCAGGTGAATTGTTTTTGTTAGTTTTTTTTCTGATAATGTTCCGAGTGTTCTTCTCCCCACATGTCTCTGTAGGCTTTTAAATAAAACTAGAGAATGTTGAAGGTTTGAATGGCTCAAATCTGTCAAACTGACTCACCGTAACTGAGAAGAAGGGTGAGCACCAAACGAATGGAGCCCGTGCTTCCAGTGTGAACTCATGATAATGATGCAGCTGCACCATCTTACTTTAGTTTGGACGACACGGGTGGGGTTTTACCGCAGACTGTCAGAGTGCGAGGGGAGCCCTGCTTTGTGAGAGTGCCGTGGCTGCTGTTTTGATCTGTTGCCTGTAGGATCAAACTGTCCTCTGATATCTGTGGCTGCTCTCTATGGCTTGTCCTTTTATAAATGTCTTTTGTAACATGGAGAAGAAGGCGTGTGTGTGATTGGAGGCGGGTGGGGTGGGAGGGTATTTTTGCAGCAGCATAGACAGTCACACCGTTTAAGTATTCAGCATCTCCACAAACCTCCATTTGCAGTTTAATCACCACTGACTCACCAGTGGAAAGTGATTGTCACTGGGACATTTTCTCGCCATCACTTCTCAGATGTACAGAATGGACATGGACACACCACCCAAACTGTCTTCATCTGCTGCTCTGACGTTACGTGACAGAGCACACGAGGGTACGTTTGTCTTTACTGTGTTTCTGTGTGAGGACAGACACATGGTGTGTGTGACGCATCAGATCAATGTTTTCATACAAGGTGTTTCAGTCTCCATGTAGCTAACTGAGGGGTGTGACAGTTCCACGAGGACAGAAAGCCCACACCATTTGTGACAGTGTAAGAGTGTGAGAGCAAGAGTGAGCCAATGTGACGCCAAACATGTTTGGACCATACATGTCCTGTTGTTTTACCGCCTTGTGCTCTTCCACATCTGCTCTGGTACATTGTCATGCCCACATGCACCCGGCTGGACAAATCACAGCCATTACAGCCCTGCATTTTAAACATGATGCTCTTTTTATTTGGCCTTTCTGTGTGTGGGCAAGACCATGCAACACTCTGTGTGTTAGGAGAACACAAGGCTTTTTTTTTTTTTTTTTTTTTAACCATAGCAGAGAAATGTAACGTTTGCATGCGTGGAGCTCCTCACGGTCATGAGCAGTATTGCAAAGAGGACACGATAATGTCAATCGTGATCTGTAGGCACCGCCATGGCTGCCAGGAACGATCACTAGGGGACAAATACACTAATTATGAGTGACTGGAGGAATTGATGAGTGTGTTGGTGCATCAGTGTCTGAAATGAGGCCTCGGGAGCCCGAAGCAGTGAAGAATTCCTCAGTACAACCTGTCAGGGCTCCTGGTCACACCAAGGCCTGGTTTTCACTGCTATTACAAAACTTGGATGTTTTTAGGTTCGAAGCAACATTTATGGTTTCATAAAAAGATGGAAACCTCTTCCTTTCTCTGCATTTCTATGTCACATATTCAGCATTGCAGTTCTCATGCAAGTCATTCATTTGATCCAAGAGTCAAGGCACCTGCAGCATTTCAGGGCAGTGTGTCAGCTGGCAGTGACAGTGGTGGATAAAAGGCTTTCAAAGCCACAGTATTCAGTCAGGCGAGCTGATAACGGGAACACAGTGTTATCACATTCCCGGATAAATATTTCACTACATGACAAAAAGGATGCAGCCTATTTTATGATTTCACTGGATTCAGTTCAGTTCAGGACAGTTCTATGACTTCAGTGTCCTCCACCCAGAGACTGCCACTACCCGCCTCTCGTGCACTGCTGCTCATGATCCAAATGATGGAGGCATCAGCAGCTGAAGTTTGCTCCGTTGTCTCTATTAAAACAACAGAAGTGGATCTTGAGTTCTGGTTATTTTGTCAAACTATTTGGTCCAGAATGAACATTTGAATCCAGTTCTTGCCCTCCCTGTTAATGTGCCAACTCAGTGAAACCTCTTGATACATTTACTGAAGCTGGCTCATTAGCCCATGAGGGACATCATACGTTCAAGGGTTGGATTGAATGTTTAGCTTGGGGAATGAGAAAGCAACACGTTTCACAAACTAAACTGCCCTGATCGGAGCGTGTCACAGGTGTAAGTCACAACTCATTCAGTCCCTGTGTGTCTGATAAGCTGTCTGTGTGTGTGGAACCTGTATACTGCATCTTTCTGTTTGGACAATAAACCTGAATCTGTGTGTTCAACATGGAAATCAGAGTGTCTGGACTCTCATTCGCAAACAACAACTTTACAGCAGCTGGAGTTGGGTACTAGACCTACTGTCACCATTGCCTTTACTGACAGCACACATACACACGTTTTTAAGTTATTACATGTACAGAGGTGTGTTCCACAGAGGAGCCTTTGATAACGCCTTCAGGCAGTTTTAGGAATGGGTCTGCTCACAGATCTACACGTGCAGGACTGTGCTGTGGTTCAGTATTCTAGCGTACTGGATCACAGTGGAGTTCTAGTTATGTGTGCATCCCGTATGTGCACGTCTTCCATATGATGGATACTTTTGTATTGTCATATGATAGTATGAGTTTATTAGAGTAATGACAATTAAGACATGTAGAGGTCAGACTGTTTGTGTCCACCACACACACACACACACACACACACAGAGTGGACAAAGGACAATCCGCTGCACCACTGCTGAGCCCTCAGTATGGAAGATGGAGACACAAGATGTGATGATGAAAATACAGTCAGCATGGGACTCACTCACACACAAATGTGTGTGTTTGTTTTGAGTGAGCCCTGATGAAAAGGCTTCAGGTGTCATTGAAGTGGATTTAAATGATCATTGCAGTGCTGCTGTCTTTCTATCTTACTGTCCAGATGTTGGCTGATTTATTCTGCTGCCATGACAAAGCAGGTATAAAAATGAGTTTTTATTGATGTGTGTACTTAATTTCAAAGTGATCTTCAATAAAAGTGATCTGATGATGGAACAGAAGTGCATGAAGCTGTCTGCAGCCGCTGTTTTTCCCACAGACTTGCAGCACAGTACTAACCTGGAGACCTTTGTGGTGAGGGCAGGAGGTCACACTGAATGTCACACTGACTCCTTTATGATCAACCATTTCCTGACTGTGCAGAGGCTGGAACCATCACATTTTAGGCAGGCTGAAAAATGATTCCGAAAAGTCGTTCTTATGTTGATCGACTGATTAACTGACCATCACTGGTGGTCGATCAAGCAAATGATGAAGAGCTTGAAAATGTCTCAGGTCATCACAGTATGAAGTGCTTGTTTTTAACAGCCTCTGAGTCAGACACTGCACTGCCTTCACCTGTCAGTACATCTGTTTCCTTAAATGTGGTGAGCTGCTCGCCTGGGCATGACATCCTCTTATGGTTTTTAAATTACAGACATCAGCTTAAACTGAATGATTATCATTCAAATGAAATGAAGGAAATGTTAGATTTACTGCCTTAAGTACACAGAAATGCTTATTTGAGCCTCATCTTTACCAAGTAATAAGACAGGAAAGTAAAGAGTCGATGTTCAGGTTTAGCACTTTATTTTTGTTGTTCATCTCAGATACATAAAAAACAATATAAGCAGCATAACCTGAAAGCCAGGCTACGCACAACAATGAGGTGTAAGTAGAAAAAAAATAGAAAATGAACACAAGATGTTCGCAAAGTTTGAATGATAAAGGGAAAAAGAACTCCAATCCCAGCATGCACTGGGCAAAAGGCAGGGAACAGCCTGGACCGGTCATCAGTCTATGACAGTCCAACCACCAACAATCTTTTCCATTTCCTAAACCTGGATGACTCAGACGCAGGAGGAGGAAAGAAGTGGTGTAGAGAGAGAGGTGTTGCAGTGAGCCAGCAGAGGCATCAGAGCTGCGAAGCAGTTTGGAAGGAGCGCTGAGAGCTGTTTAGGAGAGAACGTGTCCGAGTGAAGCATCTGAAATGGTCTGTTCTCTCTGCACGGCTGGCAGACACAGACAGTCTGAGGTGCCAGCACCTGCCTGCCTGACTGCCAGCGCTTCTGAATCCCAGAGGGGTGACTGAAAGCAGTGAATGCAGAAAGAAAAAGAGCAAAGAAGTGCATCAGGAAGACGCTCGGCTCCATTAGAAAACTAAACGGGAGTCATGTCCAAAAACAGAAAGAGAAGAGGCTTGTCCCTCTGCTCAGCTCCGGTCGTCTCGTGTTTGGCCAGATTATGGACTGTATGGTCTCGACAGATGGACTCTGTGGGTTCTGGGACCATCACACGGTCTTCCTGGCAGTCAGGACTCTAACTATAGAGCCCACTCCTCCCACTGCCAGAGCCTGTGGACACAGACACACACACACACACACACACACACACACACACATAGTATTTATTTAAAGAAGTCGATCTCAGACAGCTACTGACTATTAAGAAACTTTAGAGAAAATGAATGTTCAACGCTTTGAATGACTTCAACAAGAGGTAAAACAATTCTCTGCATGAGTTTAGTGATATTCTATCTTTTTCTTCATCGACAAATCCCATAATAACATCAACCTCAACCATGAATGCATGTACTAACAAGCATTGTGTGTGTCCCATAGAGCTCCATTGTTGTCACCTACACTGATCTTTCTCTTTCCTATGACTGCGTACACACCTTTTCATGCCACTGCAGCAGCACCGCGCTGCTGTTGTCAGAGGGCTTCTCGAAGCCTCTGTAGATGTATTTCATCAGCAGGTCCACTCCAGCTTTGTCCAGCGAGCCCACGGCCTTCTCTATGTCACTGCTCTTAAAACTGCTCAGCACTTTGACCACCAGCAGCTCAGCTCGGTCCTACACACACACACACACACACACAGTACATGAAGCAGTTAGAACATGCTCCACCTTGAAAAAACTTGAAGTAAAACAAAATACATTTTGTTGACTATACTGGACTGACAGTATTTTTACAGTGCTCCTAATACTACTAGTGCTACTGTTACACATTGCTTAATTAGTGAGTAATTATTCTTCCAATACCAACATTTTCACTCACGGGTGAAAATCAGGCATGCAGCAGGCCTCATACCACCGCTGCCTTTACCTTCACTCTAATCTACCACCTAAAATGATTACTAAATAGTATGGACACATTCTGACACATCCTATTCATACTATCCAAATATTCAAAGTAAAAAAGTAGTCCATCGACACACACAGACAAAAATGCATGAAAACTCCAGTTTTCTAATTAAAGCTTCAAACAAGTTGACGGATGAACAGCAGCCATGTGTTGATAGAAGAGCATCCTGACTCAACGTGCAGAGGCATTTCCCCTGACGGCACCTTCTCAGAGCGTTGCTGCACTGACATCATAGCGCTTAAAGAAAAATACTGATACCTTGGCGTTCTGGTTCTTTGTGTTGATTGGAGGATTCTTCAGCACAGCCTGGAGAGCTGCATTCATGTTCCCCTTGCAAAACAACAGTCAAGGAATACACAATTCCATGGACACGCACACACACACATGTGGATTCATATTTTCAACTAAATAAACACAAAGAAATGAGAGGAGCTGTTTCTGACACGGCACTGCCCCCACTGACCCAGGGAACGTTCTTCTGACAGGGATCACTGTGATTAAACAGTCATAAAGTCAATCACGTGTTCTTTTCTCACGACTTTCAATCGAACAAGGTAAGGCTGCGAATGGAAGCAGTGACCAGTAATCATTCAAAAAGGTGATCTTACACTGTGTGTAACCTCCACCTAAAAGCTGCATTATTCAGACTCCAGCATCACTTCCACCAGTTCAACAGCAAGTATGCGACACGTCTGTCACTCTGTTGATGTGTTTTCCCTCACAGAAACATTCTTCTCACACATTCATTCTTCTGACTGATTCTAATGCTGCACTTTGAAGCTGCTGACATGGAGACTGACTGCTGGCAGCTGGGAGGGGGCCAGCAAAAGAGCGTGAACCCAAGGAAGCTTCTGTTTTAAAGATTAAAACCTTATCATCAAAGACTAATGTTCAAATCACACAAACATGTCCTGTCATGACACACAGTCCTGGTCGCAGTACTTAAGGGGACTATTACTGCATTCCTTTAGATTTCCAGTTTTACCAGGTTTTAAGAGGGAAGCTTAAGTGTATGAAAAATTCTTCTGAATAACTATGAGACTAAACTGTCTAATTATGGATACTAGGGCTGCAACTAACGGTTATTTTCATTGTTGGTGATTTTCTCCATTAATCGGTTAACTGCTTGGTCTAAAACATATCAGAAAATGGTGTTTCCCAAAGCCCAACATGACATCCTCAAATGCTTTGTCCACAACATAAAGATATTCAGTTTACTGTGAAGGAGTGAAGAACCAGAGAAGATCTTTTTAGATTTAAGCAGGGAGGCAGACAATTACCCACTGAGAGCGATCAATCCACTGTCAGAACAGTTGCTGATTCATTTAATAGTTGACAATTGGCAACCAAAAAGCGTTCGCAACTCTAAAGTACTCTTCGGTGCATCTCTGTACTTCTGTTTTTATGTGTTTATCTTTTACTGCTCTCACTTTATGCTCTTTATGTACATTAGTTTCACTTCTATTTGATTTGCATGTGGTGCCATTTTTTTTTTTCCACTGCAACTCTTTCACATTATTCTTTCTGTCTGCAAGGCATGATTTCATTGACTGACGACGTGCACGACTACACAACACCACACAAACACAAACACACACACACACACACACACACACACACACACACACAAACGCACGCACGCACACACAGACACGCGCGCGCAAAGTCTGGTTGAAACTCGCTTAAAAAGTGAGGGACCGCGCCCTCCTGTCGACTGACACCCGGAAACGCTACTTTGACAGCTATTCAGCGGAAATGCTCTGCTCCCTGCACATATTGTCACCAGTGTCTCATTTAACATGATGGAACAATTTAAATATCCTCTGAATATGTCGAAATATACCACGAAGCTGTGACTTTAGTCCATATTTAGTCCTTCTTTAGCCCTTAGCTTGAAGTTCCCTGAGCTGCACAGTGAGCCCCGTCGTTAGCTCGTGTTGTGTCGGTCTGGCTCGTCTCTGCCTCTGAACGTGTGTTCGTGTACAATCACTCACTTTATCGGTACTACTGAAGGATATTGTCTGAGCAAACCGTCCACCTCTGCTTCGTCCGGACCACCCTGGTTCTCTCCTCCATCGTCCTCGTCCACAAACTTGTTCTCATCGTATTCGTCAACGTCTACTTTTCTAAACCGGTCGGAAACTGTATTTTTAGACATCCTGGACGCGACAGTAAAGACTGTTCCACTAAAAACTGAGGAGTTATGGACAGCAGATACTCGCAGCTGTACTGTCCAGTTTCCAGTGTTACCACTTCCTGACTTCCACACTTCCTCTTCTTCTTCCTCTTTGGAATTGTTGGTGGTTGGTAAACCAGCGCGCAGCTTTGTTAGCGCCACCTAACGGATCGGAGGATGAAGAAGACTGGAAGGACGACAGGGAGGCGGCTGCACGCTTGGAGAAGCCAGAGGGGAGCCAGTAATAAAATCAGGGGGGCCATGGCCCCCGTGGTGCCTCCCAGGGGCCGGTAGTGAGTGAAAAGTTCTTCACTGCCAAAAATATTGAGAGTACTGCATGCACACAGCTGTCTATACTCACACTGCAAAGCAAAAAAAAAAAAAAAAGTAAAAAAAGACAGCAAAACAGCATGCAATAGAAAACACCCAAGGAAAAGGGAAACCTCCACTCAGTAAAAACCACCTGCAGGAAAATAGCAACCCAACCTATTACCTGGAAGAAGAAAAATGCAATATAAATAAAACAGAAATTTAAATAATTTCTTGTTACACAGAAAATAAATAAACAAATAAAAGCCCCCTTTCACAACAAGCCGGCCATGCTGAGGGTCAGGCCAGCACTTAAAAATGAGGAAGAAGAATGAGGAGGCCTGCTAATCCAGCCTTTCAGGAAAAAAAATAATCAAATCAAATACAATAAAATAATGAAAAATACAGTAACCAAACGCAGGGAAATTAGATAAGGGAACTGACTAATGGACAAAAACAGCAGAGGAAAGAGAGCTCCTCCTGATAGGGCAAAGGAGCACAATATTAACAACTTAGAATATTTGCAGTACAGTAACAGTACAGTAACAGGTGGGTGGCTGCACTGCATTATCTTCACCAAGTACAACAGAACTCAGATATCACCCGGCACTCGTGCTCTGCTGCCTGTAATTTGAGTTTGAGTTGAATCGCTCTCTGTTTCTGTTTAATCTATTGTCATTTTTATTTTATGTACATACATTTTTTTATTATGTTTCTTTATGTGGCGAGGGCAATAAGGACAGAATGGAGAATGGAGGAAAAGACAGACAACACCATCTGGGGGATCGCACCTCAGGAACACCAAGCTAAATGGCCATGATGCAAAATCTGAAAGCTTCAGTGAACATAAAACACCTACAACTGTCAGTCCAACAAATGGCACAAATGGCACAAAAATGGCATTCGTGTCCCAAGTGCTTTTACACTCACCATGGGGGCCTGGCCTCCCAAATATGTGATATTCTGCTGTGCTGAAAGAAAGAGATCTAATACAAAAACAATCACAAACAAATAAACAAGCTGGCTCCACAGCACATGTAAAAAGAACGATAAGTCACGCAGAACAAACCATAAGGCCAAACAGAATAAGGAGCGAGACGGCAGTGGGTGAACCACCTCTGCTGCCCTCTCGACCAGGTGGGCAGGACAACAATGAGTTTCCACCACACAATACCTCTGAAATGTGTCATAAGCTCGAAATGTCCAGATGTTGTTCCACATCTGAGTGATACCACCCCCAAACTACGGTTTGCATGAACCCAGAATGAACCTTTGGTTGATCTCAAATGTCTCTGTGGTATTTGTAACATGGAATTATTGCACCCTTACTGATTCATCCTCTGAACTAAAACCACACTATATATTTGGAATATTTGCTCTGAATATACAGTGACTTATTTTGATATATTATGTGTACTGTTTCTAATTAGCATTAACTGCATGGAGCAGAAGTTACTGCTGTATATTTGGGTTGAAACCTCAAACCCAATCAGTGATATCAAAGAAGATGTTCTGCATTTAAATAGTGCAAAATATGAGCAGTTATTTGACATAAATGTGTTAATTTTAGTGTTATAAAATCTGCATTAAACAGTTTTGACCAGTAGGGGGCAGAAAAACAAAGCAAACAAAACAGCACACCTGAATCATTACATGAATTTAACCAAGCGAGTCCTCCCTCAGCACAGGGAGTCGCCTCATTCAGTGTTAGTCAAAAACATTGACTGCTGCAGCTTAAATGCTTCTGACAACGAGAGCAATCATTCACACTTTAAATGAGAACAGCCAGGTACTGAAAGTTAATGGCAGCTAAAAGACAAAGGAAGCAAATTGCTTTTTTAACAACCTACAACATGTAATTACCTCTGCAGCCTGATGAAGGAACAATATGTGTGCTGCTGTCTGAGTATGTGCGAGCTTCTGGATCATCTGTGGTGCCACGTGATGGAAGCTAATGAGGGCTGGGCCTCGCTAATTGTGTGCACTGCACAACAATACACGTGTCATTGTCATCACTAGGAGCTCTCTGCAAGCTCAATTTAAAACAGGTGAATTTCATTCAATTTAAAGCACAAAACATTTACAACATGTTCATTTAATCTGAGTCATGACAGCTTCCAGTTTCCTCACCGGTTCTTCACTTTCTCCCTCCAACCCAACCTTTCATGTTGCTTAACAATCCTAACCACTTCTGTAAGATATGCTCCTCTTTATCAGCATCACCCCTGCAGTGTTTGGTCTGCTCTCCCTCACAGCATCTCCACTCTGTGCAGCACGCTGTCCTTGAGAGTATCTCTGCAACCCTCACTACAGGACCATTTTACAACCACTTTATTCCCTGCTCCACTGCCACAAGTTTAATTACCTCTCATTTGCCTACACACTCTAATTTCTGTGCCCCATTACCACTGGTGGACTGGTTGGACAATCACCTCCCCCAGTGGCCCCATGGTATACAAAGGTGCTCAAAATGCCCTTTTGATGTTCCTATAGCAGATAAAACATGAAGAGTGCCCTCTAGGGTGCTCTAAATGTTAGAAACGTGATTGGCCTCTATGTCCCTGAAATAGTTGTGCGAAATGGTTAAACAGATTTTACGTCAGAGGTGTTGTTGTTATACTTTACATGTGAGTCACAGTGAGAATGTTAACCAGGGTTTGGAATTGTTTCACTATAAATGCATCACTAATTTGTCACTGGTGCCCTTTTTATCATATTTCAGGCCTGCTCCTCACAGGAATCTCTGTTCATTTCAATGAATTTATCTCTGCACACATAATCTTCTACTGACCTTTCCCACGGTATCTGTCAGGCTGTTTTTCAGTTATGAGGTTTTTTCTTCTTTTAGTCAGCCACAGACAGAAAACCTGTTTCTGTGTTTCTCTTGGCCTTTTAGTTCCCTTATTGCCCTCCTGGCTCACCTCCAGTCCATCACCTATACATTCATTCTTTTGTTTCTCTGGCAGGTTGATACAGGGACCTGAACCAAAAAGAAAAGAAAAATAAGGGCTGACATCTCAACCTGCTGCAGGCATGAGAAATCTAATTATGATGTCAAATTAAGTTTGGAGCCAGGGGCAGAACTCAGACACACGGCTTGCCATAGTTTAAATGCATGTTTAGTGATGAAGATGTTGAGATGGAGGTGTGGGGAGCTGAGCCAGAATTATGGTGGAGCAGAGAAAGCAGAGAGGGCTGAGCAGCTGGCTGGAGGGTAGATGTTCAAACACTGGATGAAGTAGGCAGACTAGGACCTGCACTGGCCAACTGGACAGAGGGGAGCCTGATGAGTGCAGTGTAGAGCTGTGTATATATACTGCAGACATTTTTATGCCTCTTTACATGTTTAGCAAACAGTCAGTGTCCACAAAGCTCACTTTACAATTATTTTAAGTTATCCTTAACCACTTCAAGTAATTTTACTTTTGCTAAGTTTCTTTTGTTATTGTGCTGTTTTCTGTGTCCTGTCAGCAGTGCAGTGGTCCTTCTTTTGGTCATGATGGATGGATCATAAGAAAAGTCAAAATATTTTAAAATCATACAGCTAGTTTGATTAAAGCCTAACTCTTCACAATCTTGCATGCACTGATGCTTTCTGACTGCTGAAGCAGTCATCCATAACATGAGCCAAGTAGTGTCAAAGCTGCTCAACAACAGGCCAATAAAGTCATTCCACTGTCTTCAACAGTGTACTTTGTGTTTTATGTTGTAGTGTCATTGTGTTCTGACTCTCTCATTTGTGACATATTCTTCATTATTCAAATAAAGGTTGAACACACACACACACACACACACACACACACACACACACACACACACACTGGCAGTTCAAGCTCCTGCTCTTACTGAAATGAGGCAGAGCTTGAAAACGTCCTCTACATACTTCTTCTCTCACACAAAGCCGTCTGTCCATTTTGTCCACATACTCCCTGGTTCCTCTTTCACATAACTACAGTGAAGTACAGCAGAAGTGCACATTTATTGCAGACCAGCACGTGAACATGAAGAGTAGGAAGAGATTTTGTTTGGATCATAGCATAGCTTTCTTTCTATCTGCGGAAATGAAACTCACACACACTCACCAGCACTGACAAGACAGAGAGTGACAGCTGGATAAGACAAAACCTCACTGTGCATGTCTGGATCCTCTGAAGGATCCTGTGACTCATCCCTGTGGACACGAAAAACTGCTGCATGAGCTGTATTTAAAGCTTCTGGGATCACAAACAAATCCACCGCTGCCCTCAGAGCTAACACACCTTCATACTGAGGTCGGTCCTCATGACAAATGTTTCATGTTTGCAGATTAACTGGAGTTCAGAAGGCAGGAGGGAGCAGCTCTCACACAGTGAATCGCTGTCCTGTCTCAGGGCAACAGCATGTAATAAGTACCAGTGGAACAGCTGACAACAATACAAACAATAGCACGGTGTAATCCATTAGTGACAGTACCTCTGCACTGACTCAGTCCTGCACACTTCTGACTGTCTGTAGGTGTGGGATGTCTTCTCTTTGCAGGCCAGGTCTCAGTTTTACAAACACACTCTGCATATGATACACACCATCCCTCCTACTGTACAGACAGCCACTCAGAAAACCACACCGCACTAGAAGTGAAAAAGAATCCTTTAATTGGAAATTAAGAACGAATTCTACAAAGTTATTGAGTACTTTTAATTCAATTTTCAATTAAATTCAGTTGTATTTGTATAGCACCAAATCACAACAGAAGTTGTTTCAGGACACTTTCCATATAGAGCTGGTACAGACTCTATCTACAGAGACCCAACAATTCCCTCGTGAGCAAGCACTATTAGAAAAGATAACATTTGTTGAAATTATATTTTTATAAAACCACCCTTCTGTATACTGACAGTATATGTACCTATTATCACCCAATGGAAACAAAGTACAAATGGCCATAAATGCAAAAATTAAATTGATGGAAAATAATAGCAATACAAAACATGATAGTCAAATCACATGCATGCACTCATATAGAATGTACTTAACATACAAAACTACATTAATGGAAAGCAGTAAAACAGCAGCAGTTTATTAGTATTTCAAAGACAGTGTTTCAGATGTGAAAGCACTGCTGCATTGTCCTAACTGCAGTTTAAGACGGGAGGAGAACAGAGGAGAGCTTTTCCCATTTTCCCATTAAAGACTGTGAACACCTCCACTTTCTGTCTTTTCAAGCAAATTTCAAACAATCCACCGAAAGAAACAGAGTTCTTCTAAATGTTGTTTCTGAAAATCCATGATGAGTAAAACACCCTCAGACGTACAAACCTCACTTTAAACTCTGCAGGTTTACATTTGAGCGCTGCAGTGGCTTGTGTGAAAACGTATATAAGAGTGGGTCTGGCCTGAGAGGTTAAAGGCTGCAGTGGGAGTGGAGGCACTGGAACACTCTCTATTGTTTAAGCAAAGATCTTGAATTTGCTGCCGTCAAGAGGTGATATCATCAGCCGTGCTGAGCCTGGGGAGTGAAGAGGCCGCCTGTAGTTTCTCCAGATGACGGTGCAGACTCGGAAAACCAGCAGGACACACACTAACACCAGCAGCACGACTGACAGGACACAAAAGAAGAAGTGAATGATTGAATCAGCCACCAGACTTCAATAAACAGCCTTCATTCTAAATATAACTGTCGTTTTGTATTCAGACTCTCTTGATACAATTGTAGGCAAATTCCATAGATACCTTCATTCAAACAGTGTGTATGGACTTGTTTTTGCCCTGTCTGTTCACTCAGGATTCATTTAGTGTAAATGTCAGATGAAAAGCAGAAAGTTAGCTTGTAGGGCTCTGCTGTAAAAGTGGAGGGCTGGTGCTGGTGAAGTCACAGCCGCGGTCGCTGTTATGTTAAACTCACCCGTAAACACAGCATTAGTAGTGGGGTCGGCTGGGTTGAAGTGTTTCCAGATGTTTCCGACCAGAGCCACAATCACCACAGGGTAGACTGTGAGGATGTTGCGCACCCAACGGTCCAGCACCCAGTTCTCAAGGATGAACCTGCACACACGGACAAAGTCATCTTTAACCAATTACAGAGTGCAGTGATGGTTTTACATCACTCCCAGAAATCTAATCCCACGTAGTTTTGCTAGAGACTTGGGTGCGGAAATGAAAAGCGGACACTGTCTTATTTCTGCTCTGAAGTGTCTGGAGCGACATTCATTAACAGTGTTTTCTTCCAAACATGAAAAAGGCAGCTACTGTACAAAGCACTGTTAGTTCAACTCATGAAGTGATGGAGTTATGATGACAGCGTGCATTGTCAATTAAAAGCTTGTTATTCTGCTCATTAATTTTATCATTTAACCCGTCCAATCAGAGCTTACCATCCAATCACCTCTCCAAACAGGATGCACAGAGAAGCTGTAGCTGCTGTGCTCCTGTCCACACCCCACAGTTGGAGGACCACTGAGAAGTTGATGAGAGAGGCGATGGCTGTCCATGTGGTGTACAGAGCCAAACCATTCTGGACCTGAACAAAGCGGTGTGTGTGAGCACAGAGATGACATCATTCACAAGGGACAGTGTGTGTTTCTTCATCAGCAGTGTTCTGAAGTTTGCTAACACTGTCTGAGGTAACATCTGTGACGGCGAGGGCACACAGGAGGTGGAAATGCCACGAAGCACTGCCTGCTGCTTTTCAGTGTCCGTGTTCACCAGTTTGGCTGTTCTCAGAATCTGCCGTGACCGTTTGTGTGTCTGTTCTATTCTCTCTGCACACCACGAACAAATCAGGCTAGACAACACACCGATAATCTGTTCTAAATGATCAAAATGATTCTGATCTGAGTAAAGCACCTCATGCTTCCCAACCCTTGATCTTTCCTGCTTCTCTCTCCACTGCGGAGAAAAGCACTTCCGGTGTGAACAGCCAGACTACTGCTGGCAGGGGAATTGACCATTCACGGCTCTCCTGTCTCCTGTGTGCCCCCGCCCCCCGGTGTTACACACTCTGCCGTACCAGTATTCTGAGGCAGGCCAGGTCTTTGCGATGGTATGTCTGCAGCCAGAGTCCATAGCGATCCGTGGCAAAGCAACAGAAGAACAGAGCGCTGTAGTTGGAAAGTGCTATCATGACTAGTACCACCAGAGCTGCTAGCATCATCCTGTAAGACAGAGAAGAGAGAAGGACCATAAACGCATTCTCATACAAGCGTTTTCATCGATGGACAAAACTGTTTTGGACGAAACTATTTTAGCACGGCCTGGAGAATCTCTTTCAACATTAATGTCTCATTCACTCACACTGTCTACAAGGTAACACCCTGGGAAACTCCCACTTCTGATCATACAAAACACATATTCTCTACATTACTCATTCTTGTCGTTCTGTCACTGAGATATTTGCCCTCTTACTTACACAATGGAGGAGAATGGCGTTTTGTTTGTGCTGCTCATGGCACATTTAAACATCTTCCACAGCAATGTGTCTTTCCACAAACATCTCCTCTGTTATTCTGGATAATTGACAGACGCACTGTCAACAGTTTTTATGGGGACGACTTCTTCAGAGTGAAGCAGAGCCTCTGTCTCTGGAAGGTGGCTCTGCGGTTTTTCAATTCACTTTCGTATTACTGGGTGGAGGCAGAAAACTATGAGACAGATACCTATTTTCTGATTTATTTACCTTTCAGAAGAATAAGCAATCCATTTTAAAGATAAATATACATTTATTTTACTGTTTTCACTCCTAAATGCTTGTACTGTCCTCATGTCCTCCTCCTGTCACTGTCTAAATGCAAACACAGGTTAATCCTTTCTAATTGATCCCTTCAGGGTGTTTCCAGTCCTCCTCACTTTCCCTCCCCCCCACTGTCACTTACCCAAATCCAACTTCCACTCACTCTTTTTTGTTTTCATTTATGTTTTTAAGTTTTTCTGTGCAATTAAAGTAATAAGTAGAAGTAGGGGACGTACTCTTTGTCCCACAGCACCAGCCATGTTATGTTCAGCACCATGCTGGACAGCCAGGAAAAATAGAAAGCGTAGGGCAGCACACACTGGGCCCAGGATCTATTCAAACAAAGACAAACATTAGTTTCAGTTGCACCTTAGTCTGAGTAACAACCCGTTCAGACGGATTAAATCTGCATGAGTAAACACTTTGTATGACTAATTTGATGTAATCTTACCCTCTGAATACATATGTAGTGAGGTATATGACCATCAGGGTGAGCCAGGTATAGATGACACCCCAGATAGAGAAGGTCCAGCCAGCTGGAGTGATGTCTGTCGGGTAGAGGGCTGACACATTGCCTGTGTTGTAACGGAATGGACCTGAAAAACAGCAGAGACATTTAGTGCTGAGACTGAGGTCCAACGCTGTCCATAAGGACAGGCTATCAGTCAGCGCTGCAGTTCATCCAGTACACCATTTTACTGTTGTAGCTGCTCGACATGGAGCTAGTTTTAACTATTTTATTCACAGTTAGATGCTTCAGTCTAGTGGTTCCAGCCCAGGGGTGGAACCACTAGAAGAAAGAAGAAAAAACAAAGTTCTGCTACACACACACACACACACACACACACACACACACACACACACACCTGTGTTCATCTTTATTGGACTTTTCACAAATGTTGGCTTATTTGTGAAATAGTGGATTAATTAACCTCTTTGGGGCCTTAAACAGTTCTAATAAATTATCTCAAATTTAGAAAGAACGTCTCTCTTTGGTCCAACGACTAACTCAGACATAGACAAGGAGGCCCAACTAGATGGTGCTTATCTGTATGGGGTCACAAGTCAAAATGAAAGGTAACCACTGGTGTAATCTTTAACAGTGTGTTGTAATTTATAAGTTTATGGTACATTTGGCTGAGATGTAAATACATTGAAAAAAGTGCAAAACTCCCAATTAAAACGTAGTGGACTAGATGTATAAAGCAGTACAGAATGGAAACAGTGACAGTATGACAGAAGTACAGTACTTGAGTAAATGGCATGCTGACACAGTCTGTCTGTGGATAATGCAAAGTCCCCACAGTCAACAAATAGGAACTAACTAGTTTCTGAAAGGAAAAACTTTCAACCACAGATAGGATGTGGCATTAAAAAATCCTATTCTAGGAACTACAAGTTAAAATGTACTGCCTTTAATAAATATGGACTAGTACACTAAAAAAGACGGTAAGAATGCACCAAATCCTCTGAGCACACTGCAGGAAGGCCAGAGCCACATCTGTGTGAGGGCCCCTTCTAAGCCACACCCAAACCATGGATGGAGCTCAGGCATTTTTTCCTTCAGAGAATGACTGTTTTTCTCCATCCAAGAGCACCGGGGTGTGTGTGTGTGTGTGTGTTTGTATGTGTGTGTGTGTGTGTGTGTGTGTGTGTGTGTGTGTGTGTGTTTGAGTGTGTGTGGGGGCTCCATTCTTCCTCTTCATTGGAGTTCTTTGGTTCAAAGTAACTCTAATGTTGACTGACACACTGCAAAGCTCAACACTGCTGATCATATTTAGCTGTTATCTACATTTATCTGTTAACAGTTAGAGGAAAGTCAGCAATGTTTTTCTTTTTTTCTTTTTTTTTTTTTTTGTAATTTGGGACAAAGGGCTGTTAAACACGGACAAAGAGCATCTTGTCATGTCCGTTAGTCATCGCGTCACCATGAAACAAACACCTTCAAAAGTAGCTTTTCTGTCGTGGTTATATGTAACTACAGCTAATGACAGCGGACAGCTAACCATGCTAACGTCAGACATGCTGCTCTTTGTTTTCTTTAACTACGGTAAACACATACTTCGTTGACTACAACACATCATGGACTTGGAGTCTGCCTCCCAGTAAAACCAGTTTCATAACTGGTGAAAACACAGTTATGTAAGGTAGGGAGAAAACGAATCCCATGTGACTTAATATCTGAACATTATGTCAAATTAAAGGGTGGTAAATGCAAAATGTAAATGGTCTGCGATTTTAGAAAGCCTCACCCTACAACTCCAAACTTTAGCTCCAGAGAGAAAAAAACGTCATTTGAACTCACCTCTGCCCGCTCCAGCCAAAGCGTTAACAACTAAAACGGCGATGAAAACCGCCGCGCATAAGATAATAAGAACAATTCTGGGCAAAACGTTGTCCTTCATGTTGGCTCCTTCGCTGCCTGGTCGGTGGCGCGTCTGTCGCTCTGCTGCTGGCTCGTGCTCTATTACCGTCAGGGAGGACAGACCAACACAAACGCACGTTGACTCAGTGATGCCTTCACGTGCTCTGAGTAAACGCCCCACCGCCTTGGGACAGTTATGAAATACAAAGTGCTCAGTTTTCACCAGAAGTCAACATTTTTCTTCTGTATACATGAATAGACCTGTTTTGACACGGTAATTGGAGCTTAAGCAAGTAACTGTGTTTGTCACGAGGTTCGAGAGATTTTAGGAAAACATGTGACGGTTGTGAGGCGTAATAGTGCCCCCTACAGCTAAATTGTGGAAATACAGTCCCAACAACTGCCGGTACTCAAATTACATGCGTTTTTGAAAGGTAAGTCAGACCAATTTCAACATTGTATAGTGAATTTTATTCCTTTTTTCTGACTACATTGTGAGTTCTTATACATTTATATGCTATTGTTATTTATTGGCTTTATTTCGAGTTGATACTTTTGTAAGAGTGGCTGATGAGATAATTTCTATTGGTTTGGTAACATACAGGGAGAAGAAATTAGTAAAATCATCTGTTGACATATACTTAGAGATTTACTGTATGCTGATTTCTCCACTGTGAACCCAGGAACATTCTTGTTCAACATTTTTTTTTTTCTATAAAATACAGTTCATGAAGACATGTCTATAAGCAAAGACTCTCACAGTCCAGACTGGATACAGTCATCCTCTATTTAACAGACCAGAGGTCTCTCCCAGAGCATCAGCAGTCAGCAGGGTTCTCACTTACTGGATGGATCTGATGGAGAAAAACTGACTCTATGTGATGCCTGTGGTCAGACTGAACATGTAGCTGCTTCCAGGCTTCTGTCAGAGGGACCACTCTATGGAACACCAGTATTAGAGTTCACATACAGGATCACATGCTGATTCAAACACTGCTTCTCCTACAGAGCACCAATCACACATACATCTTCTAATTCACTTCATCTTCTGGTGAACTGTGCCTGAGTAAACAACACTTACCAAAATGTTCTTCTTTTGTTTGATGTTAATTAACATGACACTGACTTTTGGAAAAGTTTGTCATCATGTTGGCCCATTTGCATCAATGTACCCACATGTGTGATAAGCTAAGATGTACCATGTGATGGCCATAGTTACCAGAGGGTGGAAACCACCGCTTGCCACTTTGTTAATAGTGTCTTTCTGCTGATTTGTGATGATAAGCTTAGAGAAATGATTGAAATTGAAAGGGAAACTTTAAAGCTGCATTAATTGCTTTTTTGGCCACTTGGGGGCAGCAGAGCAAGCACGCAAAACTGCTTGTCACCACCTTATAAAGTTGTTCTGTTGAACATTGTCAGCATTAGCAAGTAATAAGCTACTAACTGAACATTCACCTGTATTTGTTGTCGTGTTTCCACTTGGAGGCAATATTCACTCTCCTTTTAGCTCTGGTGTCTGTCTCTTTAACCGCTTAATGCTCCACTATGTTCACCAGCTAGTCTCCAGCTGTCTGTGTGCTGAGCAGGAAGTGTTCAGTGAGTTTATTAGAGTATTTCACAGGAAACACGGCCTGCCGCTGCTGCTGCTGCTGCTGGACACGAGGTTGATGCAAAGCCGAAAAACCAACTGCGAGCTACAATGATCTAAAATACTCCTTGGAGCTGAGGGGAACTGCAGACAAGGTGATAATCCTCTGTGGCTTCGTTGGGACCAGCTGCCCCTTTTAAAGGTAATTTGATCCGTTGTTGTTATCCTTGCATTGATTGGTGCAGTGTTAAGTATGTCCCTCTTTGAAAACATCCTCATAAACCTGCAGTTTCCTTTGAAGATGACAAAACACGCTAAAACACACACAGAGACACACACACTGTCAGCTGCTGTGGTATCCTGTTATTCGCTGCTGTTGACAAACTGACAAACCCTCCAGCATCACTACCTCCTGAACTCCTTTCTACTGACTTGGGTAATGAATTTCGCTCCTTCAATGCTGCCAAAATTCTGAAGAGTAGGCAAACTATCATGCCTCCATGTCAAGAACATTCTTGGATCCACATAAAACTTATCCAGTTGGCATGACATTCTTTGATCCTATTAAACTATAAAATCTGCTGTATCTAACATCTTCCATCTGCTGCCTTGATACTCTGTCTACAACCTTTTTAAGAAGTGCTTCACTGGCATGCCACGAGACCTATTGCAGAGTTATCAGTGCTATCAGGCTGCTTTTAAAGGCTTTGAGCAATTTACTGTAAAAGTCTTAGTGACGATCAATTACAGGCCCATTTCAAACTTACTGCTGCAATTGAGAAAACGGTTTTCAAACATTTCCACACTTACTTTGTCTCAATAATTGACTTGCTATTCTCCAGTGTAGGTTTCATCCACACGACAGCACTCAGACTGCACTTGTCAGGGCTTTAAGTGACACTTCTTTAATACAGGCGATCTGAGTTTATTGCTACACACACTGCAAAACTGGCCCTGGCTTCCTGGCACAGTCTATTCACATCCCATTTAAAATACAGACTCATTGATTTCACTGCTAACAACTAAAGTTGAGCCTTACTGGATTTTTTAGGCAAAACTTTAATTTTGAGAGTTTAGAAATATCAGATGATGCATCCAATATTCTTTCTTTTCTTTTTCTTTTTTTGCTAAAAACAACTCTATCACACATCTTCTACATTTCTGTGTGTATCTGTACTTTAAGTAGTGTTACTTCCTCGCTGCCATACGTTCAGCTGCCCATATACTGGGGTTTCCTGTCAGAGTTCATGGAGGAATCTAATCCAGTTGTTTTTTAATAGATTTTTCTCCTTGATTTTTAAGAGACTTTGATACCAAGAAAACCATATATTCTGATACATCATTCTGATGTTTTGGACTAGCTCTGGTATCTACCAAGTGGATCTAAATGTTCCTGGAGAGTCAGTTAAGAGGGCTCGCCTCAGAAAAACTATTCTATGATAATTTTCTGTGAGGAGATTTCTCTATAGTGACAATTCCAACAGTATCTTTATTTTGGGGGAGAGGGTAAATCCTCAGCCTGCTGTAGCAAGCTGAGATACTCTGTGTTGCAACTGCAAGTTGTGGTCATTGAAGACAGCTGTGGAATGAGGAACTGCTTACATGAAACACAGCCCAAAGCATTTCACCCATCTGCTGTCAGTTTAGAGACACTTAAAGAAGGCTCCAGGGACACATGGAAAAACACTAGTGCTGTTTAAATAAACTCATCACTTCTCCCAATTATTTCTCAGATTAAGTGATTGAGAAAAACCTGGTTAACACTGCTAGATTCTGCTCAGGGGACATATACTCCCTCAACCGGGCTTCAAATATTTGTTATTAGCATACATCCATTGCTGGTTTGAGTCTGCACATGGGATTTGACCATCAACAGACCAGTATTCTCACAGTAATCTGGTTTCTTCTGTGCATGTAAACAGTGTCAGTGTCTGCTACAAAAACTACACAAAACTTCTACGGCCACTTCTAATGGGAACACATTAGACAGAGTGAACACGTCCAACAGCCTGAAAACATGTTCCAGCTGTTGGCTGTGAGATAGAAATGTACTGAGAGATTCATGGTAACACCATCTGATGTGTCATTTTTCAAAGGGTGGTCTTTCTCAAACAGTACATCCACAAACTCCAAAAGTGACAGGTGCGGAGTTTGTTTGTTAGGACGCCTGAGGCTGGCTGTCCTGAGTCTCTGTGCTGCTGTTCTCATAGTCTTTGTGCAAGTCCAGCGGTCCATACAGGCCCTCCAGTACAGCCAGTACTCTGCTCTGGACTGAATCCACCTGCTCAACTGGGCAGTACTCGTCTAGACTGGACCTGGAAACACACACATTAGCAAACACGTTTAACCTTTTCCTGAATTTCTATTCAGCCTCTTAGATCTTTAATTCTGCGTAGCTGTGTTCCTTACCTTGACATGGTAACCAGTGTAGGTTTGGGCAGCGCCTTCAGACACAGCTTTACAGCTGAGATGAGTCTGTCGATCTCCTCATCAGTGCTGATGTGGTGAGGCAGCTCAACAGAGTCACAGGTTAATCCTGCCTGATGCACCTAAAAAGAACAGACGGAGAGAGGAGGAGGAGGGGAAAGGAGGAAAAAAGAATCAAAGTCATGATGGGGAAGATTGCAAAGAGAAAACATGGAAGAGCACATCAGAGAAAAGGCAAGAAAACAAAGCTCAGTATGAAACTTGATATGTGTCATTTCATTTTAGCTTTTTATGCTTTTACTTTGAAAGGCACTGTATTATCATTACTATTCAATCGTTTCTGAATCTTTCTTTCAGGTCACATTGAAAATTGAATGTGCAAATGTCCTTTTGAGTGACCAGTCCCACGCTGCAACGAGAGCTAAATGACGGCTCATGATTTAAAAACAGCCATCATCCCAAAATGATCTCTGTACATAAAAATACACAACTGTGTGGACATGTCAATTATTACTGCATTCATACCATAACATAGTAAAGTAATTCTAGTGTAATTATATAATAATAGCATTTATAGTGTCTTTGGGGCTTTTGGTGGGACACACAGTTTCAGTATATAAGCACATTAACATTCTTACCATTTCATAGTCAGGGCACAGATTTCTCGACTTTAAACTGGAAACCAGTTGGGTTAATGAAGCCATCCTGAAAACACAAGTAAGGACAAAGTGAAGATAATACGCTCCAGCTGTGGACGAAACAAATCATAGACAGATGAAGCAGCGGCATGGACTTTCTGCTGGCAGTTACTCGATGCAAAGCTCTGCATTTTACAGATGCAAATGTTACAGTCGTGCTAAACTTCATGTGTCAGTGATCCCGCAAAATGATCCTTATGAATAAGTGTCAGCAGTAAACTACCTGTTGCCTATTGCAGGGTTAAAGTTGATTTTGTGCAGTGGTGGGTGAATGAAAGCAGTGTAACAGTGATTGTGTAACAGCAGGAGAGCAATTTGCGACATTCCACAATGCAGATCGAATTGCGAGTCGGCTTGTTTCACTTAAACACTTAAACGAGGAGACGCAGAAACATAATATGCTGTTACATCACAGGCCTTAAGATGTCTGCAGAGAAAACCTCCCAAGATGAGACACAGGCCAAAGAGGTGAAGGTCGCACGGCATTTCTTAACAGGAGGTGGAGAAAAAGAGACGGTGGAGAGTCCCATGATTGAGTTTATGAGGTGACGAGCCACACGATGTTCTGCTCGGAGTGTCGTCAACGAGCTTCAGATGGAGAGAGAACCAATACTTTCATTACTGGGACTAAAATCCTGAAATGTGAAGCCAGAAAAGACTATGAATCATCCAAAAGCCACGTCCAGGTAAGAAAGGTAGAAGAGGGAAAATCCTCCTGAGGATCCGGCTGCCATGAAGTCACTAACCAGCCCGGACAGAGAACATGAGCGCAGAGCTCAGGAATGCCAAGGCTATCGTTTGTGTGTGTGTGTGTGTGTGTGTGTGTGTGTGTGTCAAAGAGTGAGAGAGACAGAATGTCAGTATTTCCTTTACAGTTGAAATATTTGCCTTAAGAAAATGGCAAATTACCTGAATATTATTCTTTTTCAGATGTGATTACACACTGCCAGGTGAAACTGGTGTGTTGGGGTTGGAGTCCTAAACCTAAGCCACTAACTTATTTGGGTGGGGAGGCGAGCCCCGGCATTAAAATGGCTAAATTCCTGCAAAAGTGCAAAAACTTCAATAAAACTTTTTCATGAAGTATGCTGCTGCTCGGAGGTGGTTGTCTCATGTATTGATGGGGAAATCGAACTAAACACACAGACAGAGGAAGGGGAGGAGAATGTCACTGAACTCATCGGTCAGCCCGCTTCCTGTGAGTCAGACTCACTCTAGCAGTGAGCAGCAAACTGAGACTTCAGACAGTCACTGATGAGCCCAGAGAAAATCTTTACCCAGGATTGCTGGCCCAGCGTGTAACTGTCTCTTCTCCATCGTCCTCGAGCAGGTCAGCAAATGCTGCTTCCAGGTCTTCTAACTGATGTACACGACGGTCCACACACTCATCAAGCTCCTCCTGGACACACACACACACACACACACACACACACACACACACACACACACAAAATGAATTGTCAAAACATAAGAAATGCATAAAAAAACCCCACCACAGCTCCAAAAGTTAGTGGTAAGACTGAAGAAGATGGTTTGGGTATAATGAAGGTGGGTAAGTAGGTGTGATTGGAGGATCTGGAGTGTCTTCTTCAGAGGGTTACACTTAGATTTACACTCAATGGAATCATTTCAAACTTAATCCACTTCATGGATCTCTCTAACACAGCATCATCATATAGTCAGACGTTGAGATTTTCCTGAAGTATTTACTCTTTATACTCTTGTAATAACTGAAATTACTCAACCAAATGATTGTTCTCATTAGGCAACAATTACATGCAGACATTGACTGTACTGTTTAACATTATGTCAGCACACAGTCCTCACAGATACATCACTGTTCACATATATGTTGACCCACACATGGGCACTCTGTGTTCGTATGTAAAGAGGGCTGGAATCTTTGGTCTGACCTCATCAGCATCAGGGCCAGGTCCTCTGAAGTTGTAGAGCTCCTGCAGTATGGAGTACTCTTCCTTGACACAGAGACAACATGGAGCTGAGGTCAGTTCAATGTTACATTTAAACTACAGAGGGATCCATATGTAGATGGACATACTTCCATATGATGTAAATTAGCACATTCACTGGACTTCAGGTGGTAACTGGTCTGTTTTTAAGCTATATGGGTAAAAATGAGTAAACATGTCCCTTTGGACATAATATGGTTATGCTCATAAACTTGTATTCAACAACTTTTAGATATAATCAAGACCTGTCACTCACTATAGGTCCGACCAGAACGATAGCAGCACTTCAGCTTTTAAGAATGCCATTACATAATCATGTCATAACAGGTAAAACAAGCGTCATCAGGAGGCTGTGAGGCATCACATTTCAACTATGTGTTGAAGACAAACTGGTCAGAAAGGTGTCTGACCTGCACTCTGTCTGCCTGGAACTTACTCCAGTCTGGTTTAAGCTTCATCCGCATATGCAGGGAATATTTACAGATACCAGATTTTTTTTTTTGCACTTTTTAAAATTATTATTTAGAATTGTTGATTACAAGCTCTGTTAGTTTGGAAGATCTGTCATGTCCACGTGTAGTTTTACTGTGGAACAAATCTGATGAACACAATTCACTGCCATCGTATTCATCTTCATTCCTCCACTGTAAAATATGTGGACACTGCAGATGTTTGCAGTTTTGTAATCACCAGACAAGATGTATTCCTGAATGTCTGTTTTTGCACTGATACTGCACAGACTTTAAGCTTGCTACCTGTATTTTCAGTTTCATTAATGAGCTGTATACTTTTACTTTATATGATGTGTTTTTCCCACATAATACTAAAGGTAAAGGAGGCAGAGGTTAAAGCCTATAAAAGCATCATCATCAAAATCATTACTATTGTATTTATGCTTTATGTTTTTAAATCAGTAATTTCATGAAGATATGATTTGATGTCCTGCTTGTGTTTCTCAGTGGATCATTATTGAAATAAAGGCCTATTTTACAATAATTAGCCTACTAGCATTCATTTGCCAAACACAAAGAAGCACAGTAATTTGGGGGTCTTGCTCAAGGACACTTTAGCATGCATAAATAACCGAGGAGCTCTGAGATTAGAACACCAACACTTTCATCAATGCCTGACCCACTCTAACACCTGAGCTACAGCCACTGAAATCCTGGATGTACACCAGCCAAGCACCAGAAAACAGGAAAAATGTCTAGAAAACATCTCTGTGAGGGTGTTACCTTATTAGGAACCCTTTTGTTTCTATTTCAATAGAGGATTTTTCCATTTAATGCCCCATGGACAACTTTTCTGGATATGATGTATTTCCTGTTGAAACAGACTAGGGATCATTCCAGAGTCTGCTCTTAAGGGGATTTCCTGTTTTACAGGAAGCTAAAATCTCTCACTGTTAGAAAGTGATTCAAATCAACAATTATAAATTAGAATTTTAAAAAGTGTAAAAAAAAAAAAATCAGGTCTCTGTAAATATTCCCTGCATATGTGGATGTCTGGGTAAACACATCATTCTGGTTAAAGTGTAAGAGCAAAGGTTAAAGAAGCTGCTACACACCTGAACAAAGAGGTGCAGGTCTACATGTGGGATTTACCTGTGTGTACAACTCCTTGAAGGGATTCTTACATGAGAAGAAATCCAAATCAATATCCAAGATGTATGGCTCTGTCTCACTGAGAAATGCAGATATTCTCTTAACAACATAACTGGTAGATCCTTCATCATCAGTGCCCAGGCTTGGCCCACTGCTGCCCTCTGCTGGCTGCCATGTGTCAGTGCATCTTGAGAGGGGCTCAGAGCAGCTGGCTTCCCCTGCGATACTGTCCTCTGTACGGGGCCTCTTGGCAAACCATCTCTCTGTGTCCGCTTCTGTTTTCTTTTCTGAAATGTTACAGCAAACAGAATAACAGTGCAAGGTGGAAATTTGTCCATTAGTGAACTGAGTTAAAAGCCGGAATATAGAATTCCATCAAAATTAAAACAATAAGAGACAATAGAAATAGATTGTGAAATGGATTTTGATTTTGTTTGTTAGATATGGTCTGTGCATTAAGTGGTTAAGAATACTGTTAAGAATATATGATACATGCTGAAGCTGACAGGCTGGGTAACTGATGACAGGTTTGCAAAGGTTTCTAATGCCACAAGGGAGGAACTCCTGTATCTCACACTGTCAACTGTCTCTTCACATTGTAACTGATGTGGCAAAGCAGTGTTTCCACCATAATTCATTCCAAGAATGAAACATGAAACCCCAGTTGTGTTAAAGAGAAAGGTGGAGAGGAGATGGTGATGCACAGCATTAATGAGCCCTGCCAATCTGACGTCTTCCTGCATAACAGAATGCCCAGTTACAAGCGTCTGATGGGCGTAGAAGTGTGTGTGGTGTGTATAGTTTGTCCATGATTTAATCAAGGTTAACAAATCAGAGGCTGAAGATTTATCAACATGTGTGTCCTGCTGCCTTTTAGAGCCAATATTCATGCATTGCAGATATATCGCTATGTTGGCTGATGAGTAGCAAAAACATTTTTCCATCAAGGCCATCACAGAGAAACAACCACCTAAGGACAGCCGTGAAAACTGATGCTAGTTCGAGTGAAATACCAAGCAAACCCCACAGCAGTGGTATGGAGGATAATATGGCTAACACAATCAAGCCAAGCTATGGACGAGTTTCATGGCATCCGAGTTCACAGAACTGAATGTACCACGACATCTCTGCCTGCACAGAGGACGGGCGTAAACTACAGCCAGATACAACTCAGTCCAGCCGTACGGGCAACACAGAGAAGGACAGCAGTGACACAAGCTGTCACATAACAGAGTTAGGAGTCAATCTTCCTGATGTGGAGGACATAAGTCGGCACAATGACGTCCTAATCCAAGAGATACCTGAGGGCTCCAACGCCAGCCTGTACATGACCACATTCCTTCCCAAACGGTTTCACCATATTGGGCCCCAACATGTGAACACTTCCATTTCATCCAGAACGCTCTTCTGTAACATGGTTCAGTTCTCGTCCACCTCCTTCAGGCTGCCCAATGCTCTCCCCTGAAACTTGGTAGAAAAGATATTGTTTTCTGTCGTCATTATAAATTTCCACATGGATTTAAGACGTTCCTATTGCACCCAGCCAGGGTGAAACTGATTTGGGGATCCGCTTCTGGGCGAGTGTACTCAACACTCGCCTAGAAGCTGAACTTTGTAAACAGACAAGGAGATACTGAAGACTGATGACAGTCTATTGACTCCACCGCATTAAGTCAAAGCCACTAGCACTTATTTTTCTCACTGTTCGCTCTGGTTGTGTAAGCTCTGACTCTACTCTTCTAGTTTCAATACAAATTGGCTCAATAATCCAGTCAAGCGCACTGCTTGTGTAGACCTTGTACGCACACATTAAGTGGATGCTGTGCTCATACAGGAATATCATTGGAGAAGCACTGATGTCTCCTGTTTTAGTAACTTTATAAAGCATCATCTGGCTGCTTCAAACTTGTTTACATCCTACGTCAGATGTTCTTTAATGGTGTTGAGAGCAGATATTAATACCATTGTTGACCCCGCTCTTGATCGTTCAAGCTATCTAAGTCAGCACTCCCAGAATGCTTCTTCAACCACTCTGAATAAACTTATCTCAGACCTCAGCCTTGCAGATAAATTCCACACTATTCACCGTTCTTTGACCCAATAGCTTCTGTTCACATAGCTATAGGACTTATTCTCACAGTGATTATATATTCACTTCTGCCTCACTGATATCCAAAATTCCTAGAGCAGTAAATTTACCCCCACACACACTCTCTGATCACAGTATTGCGTTGTCCAAGAATACCCTTAGAGATAACCCCAAAAAGCTACCAGCTGATGTTTCAACACATCACTGCTGAGCAACAAAAATGCACTTTTTTAGGCATTAGTCGGGGGAATTTATCTCAGTAAATCAATGAACTGGGGGGTGAAATTGACTGAATTAGAGCATTAACAACAAGTTCCTTTGACTGACTGTAAAATTAACCATTGATGCACTATGTTCTGAGCTGACATACAGCAGATTTCTTAATATTAAGGACTAAGCAGAATTACTCTTTCACTGGCCCTAAACCTAGCCACCTCTCAGATATTACATCAGTCAGTTCTGCATGTGGCCTTTCAACAGGCCCAAAGGAAATGAACACATGAATACATCTAGAATATTTCTCTCTAACCTTTGCTCTTCAGAAGTAACTCTGGACTTTGAAATGAGAAAGGACTATATGGGAAACCTAAACCTTCCATCTGTATCTCAGGAGGAAGAACACGTAGGGTTCCTTCTACGTGAAATCATCTTAAGGAGGCCATCCTTGGTATGAAAAGAGGAAAACCTTAAGGGTGGGATGGTATTGGAACAAATGAAACAAAGTCATTTTCTAGGTTTATGTGGGGTGATAAACACACATGTATTAAGATGTCTGCATTTCATTTACCTTTGGCTCAGGTTAGCAATGTGAACCTATGATGTCCTGTGGGCTGTAGTTTTTACAACTCATTCACTCCATTCTCTGCTAGATGTGGGAGGTCGAACTTATTAGTTTTGCATTGAGGAAATATTTACTCTTAATTTCTGTTTGCAAACCTCTGACAGTCCATCAAATGTGGAGAAGGGACCTTTGGTATTCTGTGGATGACATTGCTGGTTAGCAGTCTGGGACAAGTTAGATCCTATCCATAACCTAAAAATGGCAACCACAGACTGATACACTTTAAATTTCTGCGCAGGATAGACCTCACTTCCAGAAAGCTTCATCTGATGAAGCTCATATCCTCTCCTGGCTGCAAGCTGTCTTAATGGGGACCCAGGGCCTTTTCTGTAAATGTATTGGAGTGGCCCAGGGGAAGTGCATTTCTGGAAAATGGTATCTACTACCTTATCTGACCTACCCGATATTAAAGTGCCATATTGTCCAAGGATACTCCTATTGAACGATATCGCCTCTTTAGATCTCTCATTTCATCGGAGGATTGCACTTTCTGTTGGTCTGACAGTGGCAGAAAACCTTCGCTGTCCGCCTCCTGATTCTCTCCTCTGGAATCATTGGTTACAATCTTTCTTGGATATAGTAAATATGGAGATGTCAGTGGTAAGAATACATAATGCCAAGCAATTCACCATCACTGCACATTTTGGGCCAAAATCTTATATAGTGTATATAATATAGTGCCTATACTGAAATGTTTGAAAAAGACATCTAGTGCCAGGAAGAGGAGTCGGCTCTCCTTCAAAACTGTTACAATTCGGATAATACAGCTGTCCTATGCTTATAAAAAAAATGCTGAACAGACCAAAAACAAACAAACAAAAAAATAGAAATGCCAAACAAGGTCTGACCTAATCTAGAAACAGTGTCACCATCAAAATAGTTCGTCCACCATCACTTAAATGTTCCACTCAGTATGTATCCTAGTTACAAAAAAATCTAAGAGTTCTGTATCAGGGTTGTTTTTCACATTACATGCTTGTGTGAAGAAATTTTTATGGTTGGCTGATAAATGATTATCAGATGTTTTTAAAGTCCAAATATCAATGCTTGTATTGGGCTGAAAAATCCAGTATCGATCAGGCTAGTTCAGAGGGTGGCAGGGTTTCAATAAACTTCTTTATTTTCATACAGCATACAGCAGCTGTGGACAACAGATGCTCTAAGAATCACTGATATGTGTTTATGAGATCAATGCATACTAGCTGCAGCTAAGAATGTGTTTTTGTATTAGGAAGGGAGCAGCTCAAGGCCAGCACAGACTTCATATGGGAATGCAAGCATTGTATCAAAACAGACTGTGGACTTGTCTTTCAAAGAGGAAAGAAGTAGCTTGCAAAAAGCAGGCATTCTAAATTGAGGTGTGAACATTTTGTATCCTAAGTGCAATTCCCATGTTTTGCAGAAAGCTGGTAATTTCTCAGCATGTGTCTTTCACACTGAGCCTGCACTCACTGACTCATTTTTCTTGGCGATCAGAGTGAGTGCTGTAAAAGCGAAGAAAAATGCAATTTTGCAGCTCCGGTCCCAACGACACTGCCACGCTGTTTTGGCACTGAGAGAGGAATCAGTCATTTGAGTGGTGGCATTAGTGATAACAGTCAAGAACGGCTGCATTCAGTCAAAAACAAACACAGCTAAACTCAAAAAGGACGATGATAAGTTCAAATGAGCCACACCTGAAGGAACCCAGGCTGCATAACATGCACAAGAGTCTTCAATCCTTCTAGAAACGCTTTAAAAAAGTTGCTGCTTATGATAGCATTACCTTAATGGTATAATAGTTATTTATGGGTAAAATTTTGACATTTAACTAGAATTAGCTTGTGGTTGTATGCCTCTGCCTACCAGCTGCATTTCCATCCATGTCTTTACAGACTCATATGTAGTGAAGACTTTGACTATGGGGACGTGTATGACTGCAGTGAACAATGTCCAGTGAGAAACATGATGTCTGCACTTAGAGACTATTTTAACAGAGGATTGATGGAGAGCTTCATCACATGGAGCAACAACAATCACCTGAAGCTCAAAATCAGCAGAACCAATAAGCTTGATGGACTACAATGCTTCAAATATGGATGCTACTGTAGAAGAAGCTACAAACTATAAAACATGGATGCTTCACACATCTTCAACCAGCAGCACAGAAGATCTGAACAATCAGCACAGTTTGAAGGTGAACACCCAAGATCAGTGTCACCAATTCAGTATCTGACCAAATGTGAGATATGGTCACAATCCGTCCTTCTGTTCCTGAGTTATGGTTTGAATAATGAATGAATTCTAGAGTTGTGGTCAAAAATGTGTTGTGTGTGGTTACAGTGACCTTTGACCACCAAAAACTAGTAAGTTCAACAACTGCAACAATTTCAATAACAAATTAATCATCTGCTTCATATCCTTGGAAACTGGATGTCTCCCTCATAAAAACTTCCAGCAGAGCTCAATCAACTGAGGAACACAAACACTCCTGGTTGGATATCAGAGTAATCCAACTACTCTAACTCTACAAGAGCAGAGTTACCAGAGCATAGATAGAGTTGTTGGATTAACTCTAGAGAGTGTTTGTCTGTCGCCCTCAAATGCTAAAGTACGCACCTGAAGATGACCCGTGACTTGCTTTGACAGGATTGACTTTGACCACATTCAGTCTGAGAGGTTTAGAGTTCTCCAGCTGCTCTTCAGACACATACAAACCGTCACTGAGGAAGTAATTGTCTGTACTAGTCACCCTGAAAACAAATGGAGAGAGAGAGACAGAGAGAAGAAGTGGAGTCAAACTGAAGAGAAACAATAGAGAGAAAAACGTAGGTGTTACCAATTACTCTGGCTGACTATCCCTCCAGTCAGGTTCAAGGCTAAATCTCCAGGCTTTTTTAACTTTGTTTTTATTTTTACTAATCCTTTCTGACATACACTCACTTAAAAACAACACAAAGACAATATATTTAATGTTTAACTCATAAACTTCATTGATTTTTGTAAATATCTGCTTATTCTGAATTTGATGCAGCAACATGTTTCAAACAAGCTGAGACAGGAGCAACTAAAGACTGGGAAAGATGTGGAATGCTCCAAAAACACCTGTTTGGAACATTCCACAGGTAAACAGATTGATTGGTAACAGGTGTAAGATCATGATTGAGTATGAATGGGGCATCCTGGAAAGGTTCAGTGGTTCACAAGCGAGGATGGAGAGAGGTTCACCACTTTGTGAACACATGATTGTATGAAGGAGTTTACTACATGGGCTTTTTAATTTATGTTTTTTGCAGCATCCCAACTTTTTTTTGGATCTAGGTTGTGCTCACAAGAACGATAACAGAGAAATTTGTGGCACCCAAACTAACAGGAGAGTCTGTACAGGCCTAAACAGCCCTTACAAGAAGTCTAACAAAAGTGGATGATGTGTTAGGGCTCTAATGAAACACACAAACCTACTAAATCAACAGATGACTTCACACAGATGTATGACTCTTTTCCTACCTGATGGTGGTGGTGGATGAGTCTCTTCCTACAGCCATCCTGTGTTCTCCCTCTCTGATCTGCTGGGCCCAGTATGGATGCAGCCACGCCACACAGGACACATGGCCAGCGTACACCATGGGCATGATCCAGTTTTCAATGCTCAACTCACTGGGAGGGGAGACATGCAGTGATTGGTGGAGTCCAACACAATGCATATCCCAGAACACACTGGGTGAAAGACAGCGTTCATCCTGCTGATTCACAACTGAAGGTTTGGTTCAACCAAGAAACAAGAAAACTGATTTTCTCACTTAACCATAATGGTATGTAGCCATGCTCACTGTTCTGATTATACTGGTCCAGGTTGTAAACATCTGGAATCAGGGCTGGCAACTTGACCTGGAATCAATATCTCTGAAATTAACCTTAATGATGATTGACAATATTAATCTATATTTATTCTGTTTCCTTCAGTAACATGAAATACAGTTACGTGTTTTTAAATACAATCGTACAGACGTCTATCCTGTTCATGGGCCTGAGTAACATGTATTTAACATACCCAGTAGTTAAGAATCCTTCTATCATATCTCTTGTGACTATAAAAATAAGCTATATCATAAAAAGTGATGAATAACTCATTTAGGCTTTCTGTTATCTCTCTTTCTCTATCAGTTAGAGAGGACACTCGTGGTCAATGACATCGACTGAAAGTGCCATGCTGTGCACACTCAACTTGACTGGTTGTTTGGACTTAGAATTGACTGATTCATTGTTGTACTTTCAGGTCCATTAAAATGGTGCCCTGCAAACGAAAGCCCGTCTGAAAGAATTCATTCACTGAACTTCAGTGAGTTCCCTTAGTTCAGCAGGAAACCACAACACCAGAGGCACATCCATGTTCCCTTAATGGGGATCCTTAATAAAAATAAACTGGGAAATTCACGAATTCCATTTTGGTAGTTTTTATTTTTGGTGCTTCCAGCTTTGCAAAAATGCATCCTTTGTGTTCTCTCTGTAAAGACAGTGTCTATAAAATTTCTTTTAGAGAAACTCTTTCCAGTTTGGGAGGACCACCCCTTCAGCGAGCTATGGTACAATTTTTATCGTGAAGCAGCCTCAGCTGTGAGCTTAGTAAACAATCTCAGCTTTCTGGTGCGTGAACATGATCATATGGAGATTTAGGCAATTATTCTGACATGTCACAGAGGTAAGTGACACATCAAGCTATCCCCTGTTCACAAAATCCTCATCTTGGGTAAATGCAAGCCACAGCCTCGTGATTTGACTGTCCCAGTCCTCTGAAACAGACTGAATGAAGTGGTTGGAATCAGTCGGTCTTTGCTCTAACATACCGCACATCTGAAACAAATCATACCTGAAGAGTTTCTCCTTATCGAAGACAGTGTCAGCAGACATGTTGACAGGGATGAGCAGATCAGGGTGGGAGTCTAAATGAACCATCTTTATGTTCTTCAGAGGGAGGTGTCTTGATGCAATGGCACGATAAATATGACACACCACCTAAAGACACAGTCAAATAAGCAATTTTAAAATCTTTGACTCTATTATATGATGAAAAAACTGACAGAGTATTTAAGATATGTGGTTGACATTTGTTGGAAGGACAGAATCTTTCAAAGAAATTATCCTCAGGTGCTGAACATGTCACTCTTTCATCTGAAGGAGGACAAATGATATTGTACTGATAACTGACACAACAGGCAGCCATAAAACAAGACCTGTTCAGAAAGAACCCACAGGAATCACACACACACTCACACACACACACACACACACACACACAGCCAAAGTTATGCTATTTTGATAAGTCTTGGTGCAGCAGTAACTGCTACTCTATTAGCACCACAATGGAACACAGTACAGCTGAAGATCCAGTTGATCATATAAATCTGGGCAGATTACAGCAGGTTTGATTTAACAATCCCAACATCTGGAGGACACAATCTGAACCTTACTTAAATTCCAACAGAGTCATCAGGGGGACTCACATCAATTCAGATATTTGAAAAAAAACAAAAAAAAAACAAAAACAAAAACAAAAACAAAAAAATAATCTGGCTGATAACATCTGTTTTCTGAATCAATGACAGACAACTTCACTGGAGGTCCAGGGGGATTCTGAAAGTGCAACGCAGGAAACAAAACAAGCGAGTGTCCTGCAGTCTGCAGGTCTGAGGCAAGTGGACAAACATAGCTCACACCATAACAGTACCAACAAACTGAAGGAGTCCATAGGGACAACTCATAGGACACGAGTGAGAGAGACATTTGATCGTGTGTGGCTGTTATATGTGTGTGGTTCCTAATGATCAGATACACAGTGCTCCAGTAAACTGACATCTGATCAGCGCTTACAGTCCATGTTTGGTGCTGCAACTGGAGAGCTTGCTAAGAGGTTGGTGATTGGCTGAACGGTGAGTGACAGGCTTTGACATGAACACTGACATGAAAACTACCACAATGACCACAAAACAGTTTTAGCTGTCACTATAAAGATAATGCTGGGTATACTTAATGATAGTTAGCAATGACATGGCATGGGAGCACGTTCTCGACATGCTTAGGAGAGCTCATTACTGTCGGCTGTTTCACGGTCTAGCTAGCCAGGCATTTCGTTGATGCTCAGAGGAAGCAATACTGCGTTGTATAGTCGGGCTGTATTCACACAGAACCAGGCTTACATCATGGTGGTCCTCTACTATCCACACTGGCAGCTCCTTGTAAAGCCTCTTCATGGGCACAGAAGTCATTGTAACAGAGAATAACGTATGTTTACGCAGCCCGTGACACTAACGTTATTCTTCCCCGTAACTTTAGCTTATTAATGTCACGCCCTCATGCCTCCGACTCCAAACACAAACATTTCAATCACGTTCCGTCAGAGAATGTTTGGATTCTGCAGCCAGCGGAACCTGCTCGTGACCCACCGGAAGTGACACCGGCATTGTTTTTATATCCGGGTAGAAACAAAAGTCTGGATAGAAAGAAATGCTCTTCGCGGTGATAACAACTAAACTAGAATGAAAAGTGGGGACATAAAATTGAAAAGCTATGTTTTTTAAACGTGGCAGGTTGAGAAGCACTGTATAAGACAAAATGTTCAGTTTAGAGAGCTGCTAGTCGTGTTTTTCTTATGAGTCGGGAATTATCCTTGGGCTGATATGCCAAGACAACATTAAAGTGGCTCTGTGGTGAAATGAGTGAAATCTGTCTTATCCCCATTACAACATTGTCACTCTCATTCCAAAACGCATTGGTTTACAGTATATGAAATCAAAATAACCAATCTGAAAATGCTTCAGTAAAAATATTCTATTATGCTAGAGCTCTCTCTGATACATTCTGTACTATCTTTGCTGTGCAACATACAGTAAGAAACATTTCATTTGATACTTCTAGACGCTCAAGCAAGTCCAGTTGCCTTTGGAAAGCACTTAGGTACCATGGCGTGGATGAATGAGGACCTTCACAGTCTTTTCACTTGATTGATAACACAATATTTAACAATTAATTTTTAAGAAATTGTTAGTATTATTATTTTGAGATTAGTCAACAGCAAATAACTTTGCCATACCGGGAACTTTGGCATTTGTATTTGCAGTTGCTGCATGGACAACTGCACACAGGCAGTACTATGAGAATATACTGGGACAACAGATACATTTGTACTGATGTGAGATACTGTAGTGCAGTTATAAGAGTTATTCCTCTCTTTCATGGGACTGGATCAGGGTAGGCTGTTATCAATCAAACCTGTAGAAGCAGTGAGTCTCTTAACAGTCTCTATAATATTACACGGTACATGACAAAGAAACCATAAACTCACTGTTGAGCCCAACTGAAAGTACATGCATCATATATGATAAGTAAAAAATCAGTAAGCAGAAATACAATACTGAATAGCATAGAAAAATAATATATAAATATATACCTCACTTCCTTACACCAAGACAATTCCATGCAATCCAATACAGCAAATCTGTGACAAATTATACATTTAGAAAGAGTGAATATTGGACTTATATTCATCTAGTTTTCACAAACATGACTCCAAATAAATGCTAATGTTGCTTGATGTCTGCTGTATGAGTAAATAGGCAACTGTTTCCTCACATGTTAGCTGTAACATCTTTGGCTATATGTCAGTGTTAAGTTTACAGCATTTTCTATTGGAAAAAAAAATCAGAAATTACTGCTAGAAAAATTGCTTCTGACACACAAATTGAAAGAATTGGATGCAATGTTCAGGCTACAGGTTACCAAGAAGAAAAATAAAATGCTGCAACTTTCATGACACAGATGTATAATCTACAATGAATGTCTCAATTACTTTTTCTTTTCTACAGAGAGTAAATTCATTTAATAACTCAAATTAAACACTGTAAGTGAGGTAATTTGATGGCATAGCAGAGGAGACACTTGGCTGTGTGCACTCTCGCCACAGGGAGTTGGTGGTGATAATAATTGAAATGTTAGGGGAACTGGTTCATCCAAACCAGGAGAAAAACAGGAAAGATGCAGAAAAATACATCAGAAAAAGAAAAAAGTTCCCATCAGCTCCTGTAATCAATAACTCATCAAACACACACACACACACACACACACACACACACACACACACACAAATGGAAATTCAACTGCTGCAAACATTTTCTTCTTTGCTATCTTGGAGCAACTTTATCAGTTGGACCAGTGTTCCTGTACTGATGTGTGATGGGATTTATCCAGTATGTGTGCATCTATGTGTGTGAGAGCGGGTCTGCTTATATATCCACTCTTTGATCTTGGTGGCCTTTGAGAGCAATGGGAGGCTTTGATCTCTCTTCCTTTTGGTTTGGACTGGAGCCCATAGGAGATGACAGCAGGACGATGAGTAGAGGTAGCAACACAGACAGAAGAGGGATGAGAGGAGTGAGGAAGAAAGAAAGAGAAAAGAGCAAGATTAAAAGTACAGTAGCATACTTGGTGTAGGTAGGGGGACGTAAGAGAAAGTGAGGTGACAGAGGAAGATGAACAAAAACTCAGCAGGAGATTTGCTGTAGATGAAAGAATGAAAGCAATAGGAGCAAATAGAGAAGACAGAGAATGTAAGAAAAAGAGGCCTCTGATCAGGGTAGATGTTATATGCTTACTATATGCATAGGTATGCCTGGTGTTATGGGTGGGCCTGGCTCCCATTGTGTGTGTGTGTGTGTGTGTGTGTGTGTGTGTGTGTGTGTGTGTGTGTGTGTGTGGCTGTGTATATACACGCCCACACACACATAAATATGTATATTCTCTCTCTCTCTCTCTCTCTCTCTCTATCTCTCTATCTATCTCTCTATCTATCTATATCTATATTTATATCTATCTATATATATAGATAGATATAGATATATATCGATATATATATCGATAGATATATATATCCACACACATACGTGTGTGTGTGTATGTGTGTGTGTGTGTGTGTGTGTGTGTGTGTGTGTTTGTCCAGAGAACAGCATACTCTGCTCTAATTGTATTTTTTAGGGCCTTTTTATTGAGCATCAACCTAGTGTCTATGAGCATTGTCTAAAAATGGACTGGAAGTGGAAATAGATGCTTTAGGTCACAGTTACGCCAGTGAGACGAAAATGTGACCCTGCATGGAGTTGGCTGATCTGTTATGTGACATGTGCAAGTTGGAAAACATGTCTGATAACCTTGTCAGCAAAATTTGTGTTAAAAACAATCATAAAGTAAGCTAATGTTGCCACTGAGACCAGGTCATGCTGAGACAACAGTCGATAGGGTTATTATTACAAACCATAAGAACCAGTAATATATAGCTACATGTAACACTCGTTGTACTCCTGTGTTTTTTTTTGGTGAAAGTAATGCAAACCTAGTGTAATCAGTGATGGATTACTCTACAAAGAGTAACTTATACTTTCAAATGAAAGTAACTTGTAATATGTTATATATTTGGAAAGTAACAACACTGTTACTCACAACACAAAAACGACAGAAAGGGGTGAAAAATGAGTCAAAGAAGCCTGAGGAAAGAAATCCTGGGGCAGGAGAGGCTTGGGAAGATTAAAAAAAAGAGCATGAATTTTGATTTGTCCACATTTAACATGAACTTAAGTTGGGTTAAATGGGCCTGAACAACATCAAAGGAGGAGAACAGGAATTCAAGGTACTACTTATGGGGATGAGCAATAGATAACTGCTTATTTTAATTAACTTTATTGATCCCACACAGGAGCAATTAAAGTTTTATCTTATCTTAACAGCATTATCAACACAGAAATGTTACAATGCATTTTTGCAAGTTATCACAAAGAGTATTTACACAAAGAAAAAACAGTGAGGGTCCACCTATAGAACCCTGGGGCATGCCCTGTAATAACAGGGAGACAGTACCTGTTAAGGGCTGAACTCCAAGTGCAAAACACAGACACTGAAGATTTGAATAATAAAAGGATTTATTGTCACAAAAATGGATAATGATCACTGGGAGATGTTCCTCGTAGATGTACAGGAGCGGGCAGGTAGGTGAGGTGAGCCAGCAGGTTCTTCCAGTGGTGGACTAGAGCTGAGAAGACTTGACAGGTTTGAGACACCAGAAGATGGTCCAGGCTAGTACAACAACCTGGTGAAATAATAGTAATACTCAGGCATGGTCTACAAAATGATCGCTGATATATGTTTGACTGAGGAGCAACAGATCAACCCTGTGTCCTAGAAATTCTGTTTATATACATCTAATCAGCAACAGCAAGTACGTTTTTAGGGAAAGATAATGCAGACTTAATTATTTCTATTAGCATAATGAGGAAATGTTTTTAATTAACATACCTGCCAAGTTGCAAAAATGTTGAAATGAATGTATTATTAAACTATTCACTGACAATGCATTTCATTTATTTTCTGCTAAATAGGCATTCTGTCTTAACTTAGTGACAACAGCATTATTAAACGTTTCAATGGTTCTGTTTAGACACTTAGTTGAGGTTAGGGAAAGATCACGGTCTGCTTTAATACAAAGAAAGTCTAGAAGTGAAGTTTTGGGTCTTTTGAAAGAAGCGATGTCAGCAAGGTTGGAGGTGGAAAAGGAAGCTCTCTCCCCCTCTTCTCTATGAACCACAGACCTGCTGTAGGAGAGATGTCCCTTTAGAGAGCACCATAAAACTCTTAATGAGGCTGTCACACATCATGAGTTTTGCCTGAGCAGACAGGAGATACTTAATATTGAAAGATGACCATTAGTACTAACATCAGGCACAAAGTCAGCTTCCACTCAGCACAAAACACAGAGGGCAATATGCAGCTGACAGCAGGAGAAGAGGAGGAACTGTAGGCAGAGGAGGGAGTGGATGTGTCACCATGGCAGCAGCGTAAGCGACATCAAGTTGAGTTCTAAAACTTGGTTTGTGCAGTCAGAGAGTTGCCTTCGATGTGTCCCACATTTCAAACGCCTTGTGATATGCGTGCCCGCTGCTGGTGTTCTCTCGCTCTTGTTTATTCCAAAGTCTTCTTGTTGTGTCCTACCCAGAACCACTGATGACTCCAGTGCTCATTGAGTCTTCAGGTTATGATGGAGAGAAGGCAGAAAGAAGACAGATGAGCTCTTGTTCGGCTGCAGTTACTTTACTTTTACTTTTACTGAGTATTTCGGGTTGGACGTTGCTGATATTTTATGTGTTATTTTTTTTTCATTAGCTTAGTTTAACACTGTTAAACACTGCATGGATGGCCCGAGGTCTTCCCCATCCTTCATTTGGCTCAACCCTTCAACTTCCCTTCTTCTGAGTTGTATTACTCTGTACAGGGATGCAGTAATGCAAAGGTGTCCACCATGCCGGAGTTATATATATGGTGATACCGACATTTCCTTTCTAAGTTTGAAGCTTATGTTTAATCTGTGGACAAAATTCAATTGTACTCTACAGGACAACCAACTCAGTTATCAGCTTCTAGGAGCCACGGAGCGGCTCTTTGAGGCGTGTAATTCTGTATATGTGAGTGAGTGAATGGGTGTGTGTGTGTGTGTGTGTGTGTGTGTGTGTGTGTGAGTGGTGTGCTGGGCACGTTTATGATGGATCACTTTAATGAAATGTGTTCAGTGCTTTTCATCCATTCGCTAACACCCTACCATTTCCCATCTCTCTCTGTCTTGTGCCCTTTCTACCGACTTTCCTTTATTCCGCTTTCATTTCACACTGCCTCTGAAATGAAAAAGTGTAAATTGTTTTTCCTTCTGATCAAAAGGATGAAAGCAGGGATATGCTAGGCTTTGCTGATTGCATTAGATTGGAAGTGAATAGAGCGACACAGATTTGGAAATTCCTGAATCATTTTTCCCTCACAAAATAACATCAGGCATCAGAGTTCAAAGAGACTGATTTCAATGGAGTCCTTGGCTTAGTCACTTTTTCTATGCTGGTGCAATGTTTGTGCTGTCACCTCTGGTTAGAAAAACATACCAGCATATATTGTCTTTCAGATGAAAATGGGATGTGGTCCAGTGAGTGCCACACAGTTTGTTTGATTATAAGTAGGCAATACTTGTGCTCCAGAGGTTAAAGCTTTTGTAGCATAAAAAATATTTTAATCAAAACATCTCTATTATATCCACCTGAATGTTAGAATGCAGGCAACTGTGAAAAAAGTACATGCTGTGCATGTGCTGAGAAATGTTTAGCAGATTTGATGGTTTGCAGATTAACTATTTCAAAGAAGTCAAGGCGCAATTACTTGTATATCAGTGACCACAGATCTGTTTGTATCACTTAAAAAGTCAGTGATGTAGGCAGCAGTTTAAAAGTCTTGAACAGACTTGAGTAATTTCATCGTCTGAGTGCTCGTGTTTCTTTCATTCATCTTTGTTGTAGCAATGTCACCATGTTTGCAGATCCAAGTGATTAACTTGAAAGTCCAGAGAGTCCAATTTTATCATATTCAATATAAATGACGATAAAAGTAAGCAGTTTTTTTCATAAATGTAACATAAAACTTTACCAGAGTGTAGAAAAGTATTTTTTACATCCGCAAAATTGTCTCATTGTAAAATTTATGGACCAAGCAAGCATCATCTTCGACACTGATGTCCAGTTCTGCTAATAGATTACTGGTTGAGGCTGATCGGTTTTATTTTGCTTGACTTTGCCAAACACTGGCTGTGAAGCAAATTACTATACGAAGTCTTCAGAAAGACTGTCTACGCAGTAATTGCTGGTGATCCCTTTCACAAGGCAGCGGCTCTAAATGCCTGTAAAGCTAACCTCCTGTACTACACGTGTCTAACTCCTGGGTTTTTCTTTGAAAGAACAGTGTTATTTGTTTCTAAGGCTAAGTCTAGCAATAGTCCATATTTAGCCAAGCCTAATCCCTCCCCGGAAAGGCTAACACTTCAGCAATGCTTATGCTTGATATGGTCTTCAAGAGTTGCTGAGACATCTGAAATGTTGTGTGACACTGTCTGGGAGACTGTCAGTGATGTAACATCATCCTCTGTTGGTTTCCAGACAACACAGCTGGCATTGTTACTCGACGCTCGGGATTCCAGCGTCGGCTGCAGGATGTCTACATACTTCCTGTTGTGGTTGAAGACAGTGGTTACCCCGCCCAGAGCAGCACAGCCACCCTCACCATCCGAGTGTGTTCCTGTGAGGTGGGAGGCTCGCTGCTTACCTGCTCAGCTGAGGCCACAGTGGGCTGCTTGAAACCATGTCTTCTAGCCAGAGTTGAATCAATGCATGAGATTTTCAGCCACTAGGTGTTGCACTAGACCACTAGCCTATATTAGGAGAGGATGTGCATCTTGAATATTGTTTAACTGGCTGGAATGCTGATTTTTACAGTTTAGAGTCAGTAACATTGGTAACATATTCAGCTTTGTGAGGAGCTATTTCTTCCATCTATTGAGTGACCTAAATCCATGTAACATCATTATTAACTTGGCAGCTATTCTGGTAACACTAGCTATGTTAAACATCAAGTAAAATATGCTTTAGGAACCTAAAGTTTGATAGGTGCAATTGAATGTTAATTGGGACACCACTGCACTCTGCCAGGCGGCACAGTGGCGCAGCAGGTAGTGCACATGCCTCACAGCATGAAGGTCGCTGGTTCGATCCCCTTTCTGTGTGAAGTTTGCATGTTCTTCCCATGCACGCATGGGTTCTCTCCGGGCACTCCGGCTTCCTCCCACAGACCAAAAACATGCTTATTAGGTTAACTGGTGATTCTAAATTGTCCTTAGGTTTGATTGTGAGTGTGAATGGTTGTCTGTCTGTATATGTTGCCCTGCAATCGACTGGTGACCGGTTCAGGGTGTACCCTGCCTCTCGCCCGTTGACAGCTGGGATAGGCTCCAGCCCCCCCACAATCCCGAAAGGGATAGTCGGGTATAGAAGATGAATGAATGAATGCACTCTGCCATCTTGCTTTTACAATGCTACAATGCTATGTGGGTGTCTTTAAGCATGGGGCGGGCCAACAGTTTCACAGGCAGGGTCTCACGCTTACTAACATGCAAAGAACAGACGAGCTTGGATTACGACACAGTCAGATGGTGAGTGCCTTCATTCTCTTCTCAGGAAGACTTTAAGCTGCTATATCTTTACGTCGCAAATAGTTACTATATGAATGTTAAAAATCTCATATAGAACCTTTAAACCTTTGCAGGCTAAACAAGCTAGGAAGCACCATCAACTTTATCAACTGAACCAAGCATGCTAACTAATTTAACGTTATTCAACCATTTAAAACAAGTAGCAACATTAATCTATAAAACGAATGAAAACCAGCAGTGACGAATATTGAGATTTGACGGACGTAATGTAACCTACATTATTCAATGCTTAAATTGTAATGTCATCCAACCTGCATGTGCTACCATGTAACATAAATGTTCACAGTGTTTCCACTACATAACCAAGGTGTCAGAACTAGGACAGACAAACTGGGGACCCACAGAGCAGACCAGAGACAGGCAGGTGCAGAGAGGCGGTTTATTAACAGTCCAAGGTCAGTATACGGAAATCAGTCCGGAAAAGCAGCAGTACAAAATCACTAGGCAGATCGGGAGTCACAAAACCAGTTGAGAGTTCAAAAACCAGATGGACCGTATGAAAGGCAAAAGTACAGTGACGCTGGGCAAAAGGCAACAAGAGACAAAACAGGTCGAAACACAAGGAAGGCAAATACAAGGAAGAACACCGGAAAGCTACTCACAATGGATGCAGACAATCTGACAAAGACACGCTGGGAAGGGCAGGTATATATACACAAGGGGGTGGAGCAATTAGACACAGGTGGAGACAATGAACAATCACACACGGGGAGTCAAGACACCTAACAAGACAACACAAAACAGGAACTGAAAATACCCTTCAAAAATAAAACAGGAAATGACAGAACAGAACACAGACTAGGGCCTGACACAAGGCAGCCTATCTGAAGTACACTACTATAAACTACTATATTAACATTGATATGATCCTGAACGTAACTTAGCCCTTTCAGATGGCAATGATATCCAAGCTCTAATAGATAGCCTTGTGGTAGGAATTAGGGAAATTTTGAAATACTTTTCAAACACAACACATTCCCTCATTTTCAATGTGTTTTCCATGACTGGAAAATTAATTAGTTTCCCAGGTTTTCCAGGACACCCTCAAATCTTCATAGCTCTCATGGCATTCAAATGTTTTTACATTGAGGATTTTTCTATGGCATCTAATTCAGCAAAGTTGTAAAATGCTTTCATTTATAATTAAGAATATAACATCAATCAATTGTAAATATGCAAATAGTCCATTTGAGCTGTTCTGTCATTTTTTCCTCTCTGGATTAGGGTGTTCCTATAGCTTGTATGTAAATAATTTGTTTGATCTTGTAATTGTTTAAATCGTTCATTTGATCTCCTCTCTCCCTTTGTAGATTTAGATTTATTTAACTTCAAATGTAATTGAGTATTTGGCAAAAGCACACATAAAATGAATTCATGAGGAAGATGATGATCCAAGAAACGATGACGACGATGAATAAAAAACATTTATTGCAAAATCTCATCCTTTCATATGTTAAATAGATGAAAGTGAAATCATACAATCCTGGACCCTCAGGGTGAAGACAGTAAAGTAAGGTCAGTAAATCTTTGCAGTATGACAAGCTTAAAATGTCTTTCAATCCTCTGGCAGGAGATCTGGAAGAATGGAAAAATATCCAGCATGGGAACAATTACAACAATGTTTAACAAACTATTACTATGGAAGCAGCGAGGCATGTGCAAGCTGCATGATAGCATTTCTTTTTTTTTAGCCCATTATCTCAAGATCCCACATTAAGTACTTTGTTATCTGGGGATCAATGTTTAATTGTACAGACATGAAATTCATCATTCCTGTACACATGCATTCATATTTTACTTCCAAAGATTACAGTTTTGAAGTTGCATGGTTGATCAAAGTCGACTCTTGACCACAGGGAGCCCGAGACACACACACATAAATATATATGAGTGAGCATAATGCAGTCAAGTTTTTTGTTACACATACTGGTTTTACCAATGAAAGGTTTGTTGGACATGGATCTGATATTTAGCAGGGCCATCTTTAAACTGTTAGTAGTAGTAGAAGCAGCAGCAGCAGCAGCAGCAGCAGCTGGATATTACATAGCAGGTTTAACATAAACAAGGTTCTCCAAGTGAGCACCATGATGGCTGACTGATCTAGGTGATGTTTTACTGCAGTTATGTCTATTGTTAATCATTACTGGAATAGCGCATGCAGGTGTGAGATTTTTGTGATGGAGAAAACTGAGAGAAGAGTAAATAGGATATCAACTCACTGGCCTTCACATAGTGAATGTTTTGCAGTAAAGTAGCGCGAGTTCAGTGTTCACAGACAAAAAATGAAATCCTGCTTGATTTGGATGGAGGTGGCCATGTATAAAGAGATCGCTTATATTGTAGAAAGGTGGTGCCCATGAAAGGGATGTTTCTGATGCAGCTGTAGCTTTTAAGCCAGATGTGCAGTTGCTTCAATCAGCTAAACTTGACGTTGCCAAATGGTCAGAAGGCAGTGGGCCTGAAATTAGGAATTTCCTGCCGGTAAATGTCTGCCCTGCAGCTTTCCACTCTTCACCAAAGCCCAGGGATCTGGGGTAGAACAAGCTTGGGACTTGGGGTTTGCTTCAAGCCTCAATCACGCACCCTGTTTCACAGCCGGCAGTGCATCAAATGGGGCCGACTCAGTCACAGCAAGAAAGGACCCAGACCAAGGCAGGATGGTGCCGGAGTCCAGTGAGACCGTGAAATGTGCTTGGTCTGGCAAGTGGCAGAAATGAGATTCTGTGTGGACTACAGACAACTAAACAGTGTGACCAAGAAAGACTCATACCCGCTGCCCCGCATCGATGAATCATTAAACTGGTGTCCAGCTTCTACTGGTTCTCCCCACTTGACCTGCACAGTGGTTACGGGCAAGTGCCCCTCAGACCTGAGGCTAGACCAAAGACTGCCTTCTATACCAGCAGGCTACATCTGAGAGACTAATGAACAAGGTGCTGCTAGCATTCCCCACAAGGAATGTCTTGTTTACCTGGATGATATCCTGGTTCATGGGAGCTTTTACCAGGCAGTCTTGGGGGTGCGGGTCCTTCAGAGAGTGGTGGCAGCAGGCCTTAAGATCCACCCTGAAAAATGTTGCTTTATGAGAAAAAAAGGTGGAGTTGTTGGGGAACAGACCAGGAGGCGATGTCGTCAGCTCTCTGGAGGAGAAAGTGCAGGCAAAAATGGACTGGCTCCTTACCAGCAGCAGCTGACGAGCTTTCTGGGCCTGACCTCTTTATACGGGAGGTTTGTGTGGGGCTTCTCCTGCATCCATGGCCCTGTACCGTCTACTCCAGAGGGAACGGTGCTTCATCTGAATGCCAACAGGCCTTCAGCTTTCTCCAGAAGGCTTTGATGGAAACCTCCATCTTCAGTCCCCCCTACCCTGCCTTGCCATTTGTTCTGGACAAAGATACCAGCAACACTGGCATGGGTGCGGTGCTGGCTCAGGTGGGGCTGAGGGTAGAGAGTGGTGGTGTATTTCATTAAGACTTTTAGCAAGGCAGAGCGCTACTACTGTGTCACATGTCAAAAGCTTCTTGACAAAGTGTTAGCAGTAGAACACTTCAAGTACTACCTCTGTGGCCAGCCCTTTACTGTTATGACCAATCATTCTGCTCTCCAAGTCACCCCTCCAGTTCTCTGAAACCGGAAATGCTGCCTGGAAATGCTACAGTCTGGGGCTGGCCACGCTGACACCCTCTCCCGATGCCACTGTGCTCCAGATGGGTACTGGTATTGTGAGTGGAGAGAGGCCACTTCAGAGACTTTGTTTGATCCCTTGGATCGAGGGATTTTGTGCTGGGGAGCAGTGTGGCAAACCTGCTCACATGTTATGAGATTATCCTGTTTAGATGTTACGAGTTTATTCTTACTGTCAGTTATAGTCAGCTGGTAAATGTTTACATCTGTTAATGTTATTAATTATTACAAAGCAAGACAGAGAGACAGGTCCAAGGAGTGAGTGGAGGAAGTCACTGGATTTTTTTTGATGTTCTTGTGGCTCCAGGTAAAGAGGTCATTGTTGTTTAGGTAATTTTCTGTATGGTGTGGTCATGGCCAACAGCCATCAAGTTTAGCTGAAAAAATGCACTAATTGCAAGGTAATTTCTTTTCCTGGTATTTCATCATATCGGTCTTAAGCAGGACACTACAGTATGTACGAATGTATGGACATGCCCACAACCTGAATACACAGTGCCCCTGGCCAGGGCTGTTGCCAAAACAGAGGTTTAAAAAGTATTATGGAGTAGGAGAACAGGGTGAATTGTCTGAGTCAATTCTGTTCTTTCTGGCAGTTCAGACTTTAGCCACTTTATGAGTGATAGACTTTCAAATTAGAGCATACATGTTTCTGTCACTTTGGTGTCAACTTTTTGTAAACTAAGACTGAAAGTAGACAAATACAGACAAGACATACAATATTCCTGCTTTTGGTTTGCCTCTTCAGGGGTCTATCAAGCTCTCCTCAAGATCTTTGTAATAATTCCTGGAAAAGCAACATACTGGATAGAAGGTCAGAATTTGCAATTTGTTGTCTGTTGCAATTTTTATGAAGTTAGACATCAAAAGTAGTCTTACATAGAGAAACCTGTCTCCACATGGCACTATGTCAGTGCTGGAGAAAGGTCTAGCTACACCCATTATTATTCTGCTGTAGGAGAAAAAAACCTCTGGCATGTTTGTATTTCTTTGAAACAATCACAATCATCCTGGGCGGCAATAAGCCCAGGGTGCAGTGATGGTGCCCTTGCAAATTAGGGGGAACTTGCAAAAAGAAAAGGCAACAGCTGCCAGCTTGTTTGTCATATCGTTAGAAACCCTAGTGGTTGCTCACTATTTCTGTGACTGAATTGTCATTTTGATCATGAAGGTGACACTACTCTTTAGAGTATCTAGGCTACAATATAGTATAGAATTGAGTATTATAGTATATAGTTTTGAGAATGTTAGAGACCCAGACCCCCCCCCCCCCCACCAATATCACCTACTGGTTACAAGTAATTGATGAATCCAAATGTGGTCTGTCTTCTGCAGTGTGTTGGATCTTGCCTGGTTTGTGTGGTTGAAGAATGTACTTTTTTTTTTTCTTAAAAATTATTTTTGGGCTTTTTGCCTTTATTGTAACAGAGACAGCTGATGACATGACAGGAAAGAGGGGACGACACGCAGCAAATGAGCTGCAGGTGGGAGTCAAACCTGCGGCCACTGCAGAGGAGTGGCAGCCTCAGTGCATGGGGCGCACACCCTAATAACTGGGCTATGGGGGCACCCCTTGAAGGATGTACTTGATTTAAATGTCCAGTGTATAGGATGGATTCTGGGGGATTAATTTGCAGAAATGTAATATAATATTCATAGCTACATTTTCATTAGTGTATGATCACCTGAAAATAAGAATTATTATGTTTTTGTTGCCTTTGAGCTCTTTATATCTACAGAGGCAGCAGGTCCTATTCCACAGAGTCCGCCATGTTGCACCATCGTGTTTCTACAGTAGCCAAGAATGGACAAGATTTTTTTTAAACACTTTGTAACATTGTTAAGACCTTTAAGGGGAGTCATCTGGGAATAATAGAGCTTCATGGCATTTTGCCTTGTTGAATAACATTTATTCCCATTTAAGACTTTCCAGGTATTTCTGGAGCAGTTTATGCATTGATTTTGTTACAACTCCTGAACTCCTGCCAACTTCTAATCATTACCTCTGCCAAGGGGGTTATGATTTGCAATGCAGTTTGTTTGTTTGTCTGTCAGCAAGATCATGGAAAAACTACTGGCCCAATTTTCATGAAAGTAGGTGCAAGGGTATAGCACGAGCCAAGGAAGACCTCATGAAGTTGTGGAGTAAATCTGAATCACAGGGCAAACACGTGGTTTGTATTTCACTGTCTTCAACACTGCGAATCAGGGTGTTTGGAATTGAGGCCTGCTCAGAGACAGGCTCTTTGTCAGCGAGGAAACCCTGTAGCACAGTAAACTAGGGGTGTAAAAATCCATCAATCTGGATCATGTATTAATTCAATAATCAGATCAAGCAGCCTACTGCAAAGAAGAAAAAGGCAGTCTGCTGCCTCTCTGCCTCTGCTTACCTGTTTCCATGAGGGCAAGGCTGAGCTCCTCACACACAGGCAATGGACAGCAGTTTAACTTCAGAGCAGAGCCCACAGCAGAGGGAACGAAAGACACTTTAGGATATGTTTTACTGGAGTCTACAAATGCAACAAAGGGTAGGCAGTATGATGAGTTTATTAGACTGTTGAACAAGCATAACGCAGACTTGCAGAAATGTGATGCCTTTGGCCACTCTGGCAGCAGTACCTTGCTGCCCCTCTTAATCCACAAACATATTTATTTAACATACTGTTTTCTGATTTATACATTGTATGACAGATACTAACTTAATAAATCATACTGTTTGTATAAAGAGGTTTTTTTTTTTTTTGCCAGATGCTTAAATTTTTCTCAAGTAAAAATTTCAGGTCAGTTCAGTTTTTCAGCTGTTAATTAATAAAAAGCTGCCATGTTAATGTTATTTCAGTCTAAAATGTAATATATGTGATATTTGTGCATATGTACCTGTGAAAGTGTTTTCTGGTTTTCACGAAATATGTAAGTATTTGAAAAAAATGTTTTTGTCGAGCTACATAATAAATGCACAGCTGAGATGTTGAGGCTTCAGCTAGGCACAACCATATTTTGACATAATTCTGATAGTCTTGGAAATATATACAAACATATACAGTGCTTGTGCTTGTCGATTTGCATATCATAAACGAGTGGGCTATTGGCCTTGGCGGAGGTCTGTGCCCTCTGACTGACCTTCTTATTCATTCTGTTGTCTGCTCTGTTTTATCCCCGTTACATACTAACTCTTCTGTCATTTCATAACCAGCAACTCTCTGCCTTTCCTGTTTTTCCATCCCCTGACCTTCCCAGCAGCCCACTTGTTCACCTATTCCCACTCTCCCTCATCAACCCTGCAAAATATATACTGGCCCATTTCCCTGCCAGAATGTCTGTTGTGCTTATGCCTAAGCATAAACCTTTTGTTCTGTCTGCCTGACCCTTGTTTGCATAAATTTGTCTGTTTTGATCTGCCTGCCTGGTTTTAACTTTTGCCTGTTTCTGACTACAAGTAAAGTTGAACTTTTACATAATCAGGTTTGAAACAACATGCAGGACTCAGACACAAACAGTTTGTCAACTATTTTTTATGAATTCCATTGCTGTTAGTTGTTAAGTCTTGCACCTCTTGAAGGGTCTAGGTCAGCTAGAAAGCCATTAGAAATAATGCCCGTCTCAACAGCTACAACCTCACATAAAAGCATGGTTTTGAACTAGCCTGGAGTGCTCAACTGAAGACACCTGGTGGTCATTCATGGTCGGAATATTCTTCTTTAGCAGACCAATGTCCTGTCAGTCATGCTGAGTCAGTATTAACCCTAAACCTGCACTGTTTCCCCTAAAAGTGTTACTGAAAACTTAAATAAAGGAGGACACTGCTGATAAGTAATTGTTTGATCCATAACAAAAGTGCCCAGTGTAGTAGATGGAAAATTTTCTTCTTCGGTGTGTGTGATAAACATGGCTTATTCACTATAAATCAGTCTATCGATCTATCAGTGTCTTAATATTTATGAATGCACACAGAAAGATTCACAAATGTATTTTGTATATTCTAATAATATTCCTATCATATCATTGTCTATAGATGTACAAGAAATTCACTTATAAAAAAGAAATTCCCAAATGTATTCTTGATACACCTACAATTATTTATTGTTTTAAGTAAATTGCAGCAATCCACAAATACATGCACGTAAAAATATATGGGAAAAAAAACCCCACGTTTGAATGTTGTTACATTTACATACAAACTGTTGAACCTGCATTTAGAATCTGTTGTTATTTGTGAACTTCACTGCCTTTGTGCGTGGTTGTGTGGCTAACATGCCTTCATGACTCAAACATATTTAATCATGCATGACAAGAGAGTTATCACTTACCTGTGGAGAGCAGCTACCAGACAGCAGGCAGCTGTTTGACTTTCATTCTCTCCTCGTGCTGTAATTCATCATTGCAGACTGTGCAGATGTAACGCTATGTGATCACATTAAATCTAAGCTCATGTGATTGGCTGAAGCGAGAAGAGACATCTGATAATTCCCATTTTGAAAAAAATGCATTTGTGAATTGAGCCACAGCGAGGAAGTCAAAAGAAACTCACTAGCAAATACAATGAAGTTCACAATGACAAGCAGTTTACAAATGGAGGTTCAGTCTGTGACAACATCCAATTATGCTTTTGATTGCATATAGCTTTAAACACATATATATGCGGATCCATTTTACATTTTTTTAAAGCAAGAAACATGTCTGTGTATGCAGAAATCAGAAATATATATCAGAAATACATTTGTAAACCTTTTATATATTTTTACACATTGATATACAACAAGAAATATTTTGTCTGAATTGAAAAAATCTTTTTGTGCAGAGAATCATTTATATAGAAATCACAAAACACATTTACTAATCTTTCTGTGCGCATTCATTATTATTCATTAGACTCATCTGATTCCATAATGAAAGAGCTCATCATTAATATCTGCTGCACCAAATGTCAAAATTTACATTTTACTAAGCAATATTAACAATAGAGAAAATTAATTACCACCCAGTCACAGTGTTTTACTTCATGTGTGCTATTATAAGCAAGCAAACAAACCTGCCACATTGATTGGCTGTAGAAACTTAATGGGAAAAGGTAATTTAAAAGTACTGTTCAGTGTTTTCAACAATGTCTGATTTCAGGTGATGTTGCAGCGTAGAATTGCCACCCAGCTGCTCTGCTGTGTTACGAGAAGCTAGCAACAGATAGATGTGATTACAGTATTTATTCTAAAACAAAATATGAAAAATTTCTCATATTAGCTCATGTTCAGAACAGAATGTCAGTCAGTGCCTGCACATTGGTTAGCCACCAACCTCAATGTGAGCATGCATCATGTGTTCAGGGGTTGTGTGTATGCATTTTAATCGTGGCCCCAACAGCGAAAACATTTCGAAGCATCTACAAACCCCCCCCATAAATGTGGTATTATTACAAAGAGGTTACACATTTAATAAAGAAGTACTATAAGACAAACTCTGAAATACTAGAATTTTGTATCACAAGAGCCTGGCCTGATCTTCCAGCAGTCTGTTAACCTTGTAGCTAAAAATGTTGTTCACATTTGTTTTTCCCTTACAACTACTGTTTCTGAATGGAGGAGTGTCGCAAACCCAGGCAGGACCATAGCTGCGATTTTAGAAATACAGAGGTCATAAGTCCTATAACACATTCAAAAAGAAATAGAATTTATTTGAATAATACAACAAGTGTATGTGTAGTGCATGTATACACAGAGCAGAAAGTTCCTGTGTGCAAAAAGTTTGGACATGTCTTGTTTTGAAAGCTCATAGGTTAATGGTTTCTGAGCTCAGATGCCCATCGTCATGGCATCTTGCTTTAAGAGCCAGTCTGTATATAAGGAGTGTATCTGCTTTTTATTGCCATTCTATATAATTCTTAAATTAACTAAGAGTATTTGTGTCATCCATATTCCCAATGCCATATTGCTATGGCCTGCCACGCGCTTTGGCAGTGCTTCCTGTATTCAAATGCAGTGTTGACTAAATTTGTAGTGTTGCATGTACGTCGGTTACAGCCCTCTCACCCAGAAAGTGAACTGAATGACAACTGTGCTGTACGTGCACAACTCATTACAGGTATGTTACACATTGTAACATGGACTGCATGCAGAGCTATTCAGCTCAGCTGGTGAGATGATGCCAACCTTTGTTCACAACACACCATACAACTATGTAGTTTTAGCATGTTGTTGCTTTAATTAAACATGATATATATTGAAAAATTGAAAAAGAGCCAGAAAAAATACAGAGGACATGACCTTACTGTCCTCAAAGTAGCTATGGACCTGAACCAGTTAGGGACAAGTTTCCTGTAAGAAAAAAATCTGAACGTGATCACTTCTTTATATATTTCCAGAGTAATTTAATTTACAAGCTGCTTAAAGGAAATGGGACCCCGCACTACACATAAAAGGTGGACAGTATATTTCTGTTTACTATTTGTACTATCACTGACGATGCACGCTGTGATAGGATCCCAATCCAATTATAAGGTATTGAGTTCAAGATAGTGCCAGGTGGATTGGGGCAGTCTAGGGAAAAACCTAATTACTCTCAAGTCCACTCTTTCTGGTAATTATGGTAATCTACTGCGGCTGATGGCTCAAGACCTCATAGGTGTATTGTTATGTTTTCAATTTGTCAAATGTCAAGAGTTGTTGATTGTTAAAGTTGCAGCTGGTGCAAGCTGTAGAGTACTTACAGTCAGACAGTGGTTAGACACTGGCTGGGCACCATTTTCTTTTTCAAGACAGGGACCTTCTGCGACTGTGGACCCGGGGAGAAATCACATTCATCACAAATTATCCATGTCGGAGCCTGGTCCTCTGCTCCTGTGCACCTGGAACAATTGAAAGCGCAAGATAATAATGGAAATGGGAGGAGATAATGACTCGCTTCTGCTGCTTGGAGAAATCTATTTGTCAGTAATAGAGTCAGTCCATCTCAGGGGACTCAGGGGACCTCAGCTATCAACCAGTACGTGGGCTATCACGATAGCATGTGGGACCCACTGATGTGCCCAAGTTTTCCCCCACTTCCCCACCTCATTGAGAAGCATTGCAGTGCATTCCCCTGCCTCCACCGTGGGGAAAACCCCCATGAGTGGAGGCAATGGTGGAGAAAACACAAAGATGAGACCAAAGAGCATCAGACATTGCCTTCCTAGAGGCAGCCACCAAAGGATGGGTAGACAACCCTGTGACATGCATCTCAAACAGCTTGTGTGTCAGTGTAGCAATGTGAAAATGCTTAGGTGCTCTTGACTGGTGAAATGAGGCATGTGGGGAGGGAATGGAAGACAGAGGCTGGGGCAGGCACCTGGCAGTCACCCGTCACTCGCTCCACCTGACTTAGGGCGTGAAGACTCAACCCCATCTAAGGTATGCAGCCTCAATCAACATATGTATTACAGCTGGAAAACATCCTGTACTTCAAGGTACTAAGGAAATGTCACAACTCGTCCCCAACGTCATCCAAATGGGCCCACCCCATGCAACGCACAAGGCTGAAACTGAAGGTGAAACTCAGATCAAATTGTCAAACTGAAACATGAATCAAGATTCTGTGCCTTCACTTCCTGTATCTCGCCTAAAATCTTTTCTGAAAAATATTTTAGTGCACTGTTGAGTTTTAATATGAGAGATGAAGGTAAAAGGCCAAAATAAAAAAGAGAGATTCCCCTGATCACAGTGGAGCAAGGGAGGAGGTATTGTTAACTAGTGCTGAGGTTGATAGCAGATGATAGAGGGTCATGATGTAGCTACAACTTGCATCCCTCCTCAGCAGGCAAAGCAGAGGAAATGAGCTCAACTCGATGAGCGAGAAGTAAAAGTGTTTTTGACCAGTAAGACTTGTATAAGGGTTACTGTTTATAGGAAGGAGCTGGAAACATCCGATACGGTAAGCTAGGACTTAATTCTCCCTGCTGCCCTGCATATGGGTTGGACGATACTGGGGAAAACATACAAACCATGCCTTCATCAAACGTCATTGATTCACGGGACATCAGTGACATGGCAGGGGACATTTTGAAACAGCTTCTTCTTCACATATGAGCCAGTGAATGTGCACTACAGCTGGATGATCCAACTGACGTAGCTGGCTTGGATATTGTGGAAATCTCCTTTCCGTTGTCAGTGGACTCTGAGCTAGTTAGCTAACGATCAAACATCGAACAACAAAAACATCAAATCTTGCTTCCCTACACTGTAAAATTCAGAATAAACTACAAGGGTTAATCCTGTAAAGTATTCCTGTTGACTAAGGCTCTACATGGCTTTGCCCCTCTCTCATTTCTGTACTCCTTGCCCCGTATTCCACTTCTCGACCGCTTCAATCTTCTAATTCCTGTCATTTATCCATCCCTTGCTCCAACTGCAAAACAAAAGGCAATCGTTCCTTTGCTGTTTCAGCCCCAACCCTCTGCAATCATCTTCCCCATCTGTCAGATTTCCCGGGTCTTTGGACTGTTTCAAGTGTCTTCTAAGAACTCATCCTGATAGGCAAGTCTTTTTATAGATCTCCACTCTTGGCTTTGTTTTGGTTCATTTTTTTTTTCTCTGGCCTGTCCCTCACTGTATTTTTACCTTATTTGTTGATTCATTTTTATATTTCATGTGTGAATCACTTTGCAACAGTGCGCTTCAAAAAGTGCTATATAAATAAAGCTTTATTTACTGACTTACTTACTTTCCTACTCACAAGATGGTGGAAAGGCCATGACAGGAAGTGATAATGTGAGTGCAAGCTGTTTCTCCCGACACTCAGTGGATACACTGCAGCATCCACAGAGAGGCTCTTGCTGCCAAGGGAATGCCTTTCAGCTTGAAGGACGTTTTGGTCACTTCAGTGAATTCGATGAACTTTGTTAAAGCCAGGCCCCTGAACTGTCACATATTTATTGCATTACGCACTGAAATGGGAAGTGACCGTGTGATGTTATGACTGCACAAGGACATGTGCAGTTTATCAAGGGGCAAAGGAACACGTTTCTGTCAGACTATCTTATCTGGGTGATAAGTTTTTTCTTTCTTGAATGAAATGAATCTTGTGTTATCAGGAGTCACTGTGACCCTCTTCAATGTATGTGATAAAACTGAGCCTATGATAAAGAAGTTGAAGTTCTGGTCAGACTGCATCAACATCAGCAAGAAATCTTCATGTCTAAATTTTTTGTGGGCAAATCAACTCTGTGTGACAGCGTCAAAATCACCATAATGCACCTCATTGAGCTGGCTGCACAGCTGTAAGGGTACTTCCCCAAAACAGAGGAGTTGGATGGTTGGATTCTTTATCCCTTTTCTGCTGTGCCTGCTGCCTTAGCAGCATCTGAACAGGAGAGCCTCACTGATGTCACAACAAGTGGATCCATGAAAACTGAATTCAGTCAGATGATTTCTGGATAGGATTGTGCACCAAGCACTGGCCAGTCATGCAAGACTCTGATGCTCATTGTCACCATGTACTTAGGTGAGAGTGGGTTCTCAGCTTGGACAAGCATGAAAACAAAATACGGGCACAGACTGTGTGGAAAATGATTCAGACATTCTCAAATTCAGCCAAACATTGAAAACACTGTTGAGTTATGTGCGTCCTCTCAAGCACACCCTGCTCATGAACCTGTGTTCAATATTTCGCACTGGGACACATGTATTATACGAGGTGTCTCTTTTACGCCGTGGACAGAGGGTCAGAAATGCAATTGAAGTCTGCTGCACTTCTGATGAAGTCTGACATCAAATGTAAAAGTAAATCAATATTTATTAAAGTTGCATAAATAATAATGAATTCTCAATAATTAATGTGATAAGTGTTTTTCTCAGGACTAAATCCACTCCAAACAAAGCCAAGATTTGGGAAAAGGCACAGGACTATGTGCAAGAACTGTGGAGTCAACACCTCCTTCAAACCTGTCAGGCTCTGCATTAAGTTATCTGGACTCCCTCAGGGGATCTTAAGGTTTTTTAAGGTTGTCTAAGTTTAACTGAAAGTTTGTACTAAAAGTGATTCCTTGCAAATATGTTGGTGGGTTTGACCTGGTTTGCGTGGTTGAGCAATGTACTTGGATTTAAGGAGGGTCAGCTGGGAATAACAGAGTTTCATGGTAAAAGGACAAATGGTTTGACAGTCATTAAGATACTGCTGCACTGAATGTGACTGCATTTTTTTTTCTTGTTGATTATATAACAGTTATTCTCCTTTTGCTGCTGGAAGATTTTTTTTTGTTGTTGTTGTTGCCATTTTCTCTTTTATTGGACTGTTGGTAGTAAAGAGGCAGACAGGACACAAAGGAAGAGCGAGTGGTATGACATACAGCAAAGGTATGAATTTCTGATGCACATTTGACCATGACCTAACCCCTGCAACAATGCCTCAGACAGGTAAAAAAGACAAATGAGTAAATAAAAACAAAACAAACAAACAAACAAAAAAAAAAAACACCACATGATTTCAGGTAAAACACTGTAAAATTTAAAATCTTGTGCAAACAGTCGACCCATTTGTTTATGGGTACAGATCCACAGGCCTTCCATTAACGGCCCCAGAATGCTCAAGATGAAGGTGACGGGATGGTTCTGGTGCTGATCTTGCAGGTGTGAAGCTTGCTCAGGTTTGCAAAACTGGATTTTCTGAATTTTCATCAAGTCAGTGAACCTCCATCATTTCCACCAGAGTCCAACTACAAACTTGCAAAACAGCTTGTAGCAAAGTACACGAATAATTACAAAATCTTGAACACATTTACTGTTGAAGAGGACTATGGGCCTCATGGAAGAACCGCTTGTTTTCATCCATTCTGAGGTGGCATGAGGAATGATTTCAAAGAATGTGTTGTGATGGCAACTTTCTTCTGGGTGCATACAAGACTTATGTGCTGTTCAGTCCCGTCACAAGAGTCTTACACAAATCGTTGGCATGCCTCAATGGGGTGAAAGAATTTTTGTGACAGAAATCAACTAAAATAAAAAAATCATCATCGATCAGATCACCTCCACATGAACATGGTATTCATCTGATTGAAACAAGATATTTATGACATTTATGATATTTGTGCTGTTAAGATAGTTTGAGGAATCTCACTTGTAATACAGCAAGGCTCGCAAGAAAGTGAGACAAACACTATTGGAGACACAATACATGTGCTGCTCTATGGAGGAATCTTTGTTTACAAGGCACAAAGTCAAAAGAAACATCTCAAATAAATAGCAGTCACACTTTCCTTCTTAAAAGCAGGAAAACACTTTACCTATCCCTCTTTAAAAGAACACAACAACTCACTTCAGTATCAGCTATTGTTCTGGTGGCTGCCTCAGCTGCACACCGAACCCAAGACTGCTCCTGCTCAGTGGGCTACAGTCGAGGACTGAATGTCCTGGACAGCTGAATGAATATGAAGCAGAATGCTTCATCAACTCTTTTGTGTGGAGAAAAAAATTCAATCAAATAAATCTTACTCATACAGAAATGCCATAAAAATCCCACCAAAAAATTGTTCAGGTGACATTTCTGACATGTACATTACTGCAAAAAATATCCCAGTTGTTGTGCTCCTGAAACCGATGGTTTGGGTTATCAGTGTTTTGGATGGATGCAGCAGTCGGAGGGGGAGGGAGGGCTGAGGTTTGGACTGAGGAGCCCGAGGATGCAGAAACAGCTTTAGGCTGCACAGCCCACACAAGGCTGGCACAACGGCTTGTGAAAAGTGTGAGTGGGTGGGTTGGTGTGCATATTTAGGGTGTGCACGTGTTTATATGGATGTATGGTGTGTCCGTTTGTGAGTATTTGTGTGTGTAGACATTTGTGCTCTGCTACGGCAATAAGAAAGTCAAGACTTTGTATTATGCAGTGACTAACATGAGGGTGTGTGTGTGTGTGTGTGTGTGTGTGTGTGTGAGGGCAGCATCCTTATCTAGTGAGCTGACTTCTTTTAGAAGCATGAAAAGAGAGGATAAGGGCGTACGGTCATTTTAAGTGTTGGTGTACTTGTGTGTGTCTGAATGTGTATCTGTCAGTTTCAGTTTTTGTGTTTTACACTTGACCATGCCCCACAAATGTCAAGTGAAGCACAAAAGATAATGCCACAAATCAATAAAAGCTTGGCTTGGATGGTGGCAGACAGCCTCAAGGAGACCTGTGTTTTTGGACACATCTCAGCTTCTGAACCTTTTCAGGCCTGGCTGATCAGAGCCAATTTTCTATGTGGCTACACCAGAGCAGCTGTGAACACAGCACATTGGATGTGTGAACGTGTTTAGCCAGTGGATCAGAGAGCAGCAGTCCTAGCCAGACAACAGGCTGTCACAGATCTTAGGGGACCAAGGGCGGGAGGAAAACCTATTCACAGCCTGCAAACACAAAACAAGCACTCGGGACAAAGACATATCTTATTTGCTTATCCTTGGAAATGAGTTCAATGCTGGCACTCTTGTCTCCAGAAAACAAGCCTCATTAGCCATGGCCACAACAAATTCTCAACCTTCCATGTTCCCTAATCCACTGTTGTCCTTACATGACCTAACAAGGTCCCATGTATTCCTCTTTTTCTGATAGTTTTTGAACTGTGGAGTTAGAATTTATTCTTTTTCGACAGACAAAGCCGTTGGGTGCTCAAGGTGGTGTCATGTTCACAGTCACATTGGGTTTAACAGGGGATGAAATGAATGAATGAATGAATTGTCACCCTTTAATTATCATAACGTTTTGTTGTCAGGCTTGCTGCTTACAAGTTTAGAATTCTGCAGCTGTAATTTTAACTAAAACTAGACAATGCGATCATATTGCACCATTTGCCTTCCCTATGCATTTCAGATTAGACTTCAGGTGTTTCTGATGGCTTACAAAATTGTGTCTGATCTCCTTCTAACCTTACATTGCATCCCATGCTCTCTGCTCTCTGAGTACAGGGCTCCTGTCTGTCGTCTGAGTTAAAAAGAAGTCCGCGGGCTGCAGGGCCTTGTCCTGCCTCCCTGCTGACATCAGACAGTGTGACTCCATGTTCGTACCTGTTACCATTATCCTCCCAGCGAGTCGTTCTCATTTAGTCTGTTAACTCTACCATTTATCGTCCTGCCAGTGACAATAATTTTCTCAAAACCACTGCATCTGTCTGTTTGTTTGTGTCCCACGAACACAGTAGTGTACCTCTCTCTCTCTCTCTCTCTCTCTCTCTATCCCCTTCTCACCCTTCTGGTGTTGTCCTCATCTTGTCTGAATGTGCGCTTGAGTTTTGCTTCTTGTATGTTTGTACAGTGTGTCCTCTTTCCAGGTCTCCATGGTCGGGAGAAGACCTTGTGGCTCAGGTCTGTTTGGTGACACTTGAAGCTGCTCAACATCCTCCGCGATCCATTCTTCATATATGTTTCATTTCTATTTCTGTATTTCTAATTGTACCATCCTAATTGTCTGTACTGTAATTTTACTATGATAGTCCCTTCTGTACATACATCTATTACATGTCTGTCTGTCCAATATTCACTATTCTAGTTCTGTTTTGGTCTCCATCAACTTCTGAGAAAAACTGCTCTTTCTCTTAAGAATGTGGTCACACTGTATGGATTACATTTACACCCACCTCCAAATATGGTCTGGCTGATCTGATCGCACATTTTTCCGTATCCAGGGAGGATCTCCTGATGCAAGCTGTGTGTTAATGCCAGATGTAAATAGGATCTTAGGGTTTCGGATGCTGTCAGATGATCCAACAGGCACATTGTGTAAGCACCAAGGCCTTAACGCACCAAGGCCTTCAGTTTAGTCTCAGAATTCAAGTTCAGCCTGCTAATGGTTTGAGCTGTTCAGTTCAGTACAAACAAGGCCTATAAGCAGTGTCTAAGGTTAAAAGCTCAGCAGCTATTTATCAGAGTTGTTGCATCATGATTGTTCCTGTAGCTGTTATGGTCTTTCTGGAAGCTTTTAATCACAGAGTAACATCCAATCATGGCTGAGCTCCCAACAGCGATAAGAGTCACCTGCAAGGAGAGCTTCAATGCCAAAAAAGCTACTCATTGACTCTGTAACACTGGTGATTCCATCCAGCTCTCAGCTCTCAGTTGAGCTAGAGAATTTGGCGTTAACCTCAACCTCATTAACCTCATACATTAGTAAATAGATTGGCACCATGATGGTCCCAGGCCCCTGCAGTCTCCATGTCCTTGGGCAAGATGCAGGACCCCAAATTGCTTCTGTTTGTGGTGCCATCAGTTTGTGAGTGTGCATGTGAATGGCTGTCGTGATGATGAGCATTATGATGATGAGCGGGTGCCACCTTGTATAGTAGCCTCCGCCACAATGTGTGTGTGACTGGGTGAATGCTGGCTTGTGTTGCAAACTGCTCTGAGTGGCTGGTAACACTAGAAAAGTGCTATATAAACGCAGTCCATTTACAATTTACCAGTCACCACAGTACTGACTTTAATGTACACTTGCCATCAATATCATACAACTCTCCCCCATTTATAAAAACAAGGACAAAACTGTGTTTTTGCTGAGTCTTTCTTCTGCTATTGAACATTGCTGAGCCAAGGTTTCCATGAATGAGACCCTGGAGGAAGAAGGTCAGATAAAGCAACGCGTTAGCTGTTAATCAAAAGAGGAAAGGACAGGAAATGAAAAACATTAGATGGAGATTAAATTCATTTGTTGTTCGAGCAATAACCTGTCAGATGGAGCATCCTTCCATGGAGTTAAATTAAATAATCGATTAATAGGGAACTCAAATGAAATGCATTGCTGTTAACGGTTTTGTTTTATGCTGCCTTTCAGAATTGGCTATTTCCCTGTGTTGTGATGAAGTATATGGATTTCAAGGTCACAATTTCCTCTTGTATTGCACATTTCTTTTCCCAGTGCTGCACTACTACTACTCCTCGTCTCCATAGCAAACAGCAACACTAGCATTGTAAGAGAAGGATGAGAAAGTGATGTCCACAGTTTTACTTTCAAGAAAAGTCAAGTCAAAGAAAATGACATGGGACATGAACCCTGTCAGTTGTGATTTTCAGTCTGTCTGACGAAACAAGTGTACCTCACTTTTATTCAGCATCACTGTCTACACTGGCTGCATAACAATTCACATTTTAATAGTATCATGATGTGTGTGAACATGATGTCAGATGCATTTTTAACCACTCAGTCAGTTCATCACTTTGATTCAGATATCTGAACAACTACTGCATAGATTGTCATGAAATGTGGTTCAGACGGTGATATTTCCCCTCAGGATGAATTATATTCACTTTGGTTTTCTGTTTGCAGTAATTTGTGGCAAAGTTTTAGCATGCTAATCCTAAACTAAGATGATGAACATGGTCACCATGCTGAATGTGGTTTCCATGCTGAGGTTGCTAACATTAGCTGATAAGCTCTCTCCAATTTCATGCTGTTTTCAAATGATCTATACTCTCTTTGCAATTCACTTAGAGATGTTCTTTTGGGAATATTGCTGTCTTTTTTCTTTTCTTTCTGGCATAGGGTTAGGGTTATCCTGTTATATTTTATGAGAGGCACTCAAGGCCAATACAAAGAAATCCTGATATTACACACACAATAGGTAAAGGTAAAGGTACAAACACAGCAAACAGCATCTCTCTGTGCAGTCAAAGGAGTGGTGTAATGGCCACACTCCTGTCCAGCTTCGGCAGGCACACGTACCACCTTGAGGATTACGCTCTGGCCTCAGACAAAGAGAGAAGACACACATGATGTAAGTATACACACACCTTAACTATCTTTAAAAACAACCAAGGAGAAACCTTGTAAAACCCAGCACTGACATAAAATGTGTATAGTGTAGACAAGAATGTGGGAAAGTATCAGTCAGCACTGCAAGAAAAGAACAAAAGAAAACATTTCTACACTAGAAAGAGCCACTAAATGGGTATTGAAGAATGATCTGACATGTTTTACCTCAATGGCAACCAAATGGGTTCACTCAGCTTGCACTCAGGGCAGGCATTCTCCACTGCATGAAACACATTCTGTGAAATAGGTGACTGAAGTGTCAGTTTTGTCAGCAACATGCAGCATGTCCTGCATCCCTTTGTCATCAGTCACAAACAACCCAGGGGGGTGTGCTGGCAGTCAAGGGAACACTTGGCCTGCGACACTGAAACGAGTCAGTCAGTCATCTAAAATCATACACAGGATCCCAATGCTTTGTCAAATCATAGCTCAAATAAATTACATAAATAAATTCAGGCCCAAGGGATCTGGTGTACTGACCTTGAAGGTGTTCCACTTACTATACAGGCTTCAATTAGCATTAGTAAGAAACTATTAACAAAGATATAGAGCAGATGTACGCCAACATCAGATGGATGTTACAGACTTTGTCTCTTCAACATGTCTCATTTTGTGCTCACAAAGTTATTTTTTGCACAAAGCGTACTGCTTTATGTCAACACACATCCTCAGCTGTCAGGACTCCCAGGCTCCATAAGAGCGAATGGATAATGGTTGTGTTGATGCACAGCTGTAGAGAGAGTTGGAACAGTCAGTGCAGCAGCTCGTATCTATAATTTAACAGTAGCACAGGGAGAGTAAGGAGGTATGAAGAATTCAGAGAAGTGCAGGAAGAGGGGAAGCCACAAGCCTCAGAGGCCGTCTCTTTCTCACACACGTACAGCAGAGAACAGTGTGTCCTCCACGGGGGAATCTAAAAGCAGATACCATTAGCTGTCTCTCAAGTCCAGACCTGGCGGACTTGAATCAGTGATTTGTTTTTCAGTTTCAACTTCATGCTCGGTCTGTAAAGATGCACAAAATGCTTTGATATGCTTGTTGAATGCATGTATGTTTATGGAAATTCACGAATTTCCCAATTTTTGTCTCAAAAGTTTGCTTTTGAAAACTATGATTATTTTAATTGCTTGATTTTTAATTTAACAATGAGTGAGTACGAGAATAAAAAATGAGTGAGTAGAGTATTATGGGATTTTTTCAAATGCACTTGGGTTGTTCGTATGTATGGGTCTTTGTAGAAAGGATCAGGCTGAGAATAGAGTCCACAAATAAAACCAGTTAAATGTTTTTCTAAGCCAAAACACTGAGAATTGTAAAGAAAAACAGGATAAATATACATTAACAAACACTGAATATATCAATGTTGCATCAGCTTCTTTAGCTCATCACTTCATAAAGTTCAAAAGTGACGTGTTGGCGAAACATGACCTTTTCACACATCCAGCAGACACAGAGCAACATTAACATTTATTCATATGGAATAGCGTTCATGTCCACCCGATGAATACAAGTCCCATATTCACTCTCCTTTCAGCTCTGGTTTGGGCTCCAAAAACATGTGGCTCTTTAGTTGATAAATCTTTCACTATGTTCATGAGCTAGTCTCTTGTCAACCTGTCAGTGGGTGCTGGGCAGGTAGTGTTCAGGGCTGTTAGAGATATTTAAATGAATTAGCTGACTGCTGCTGCTAGAAATAAACTTGATGAGAGTGGTGTTGTCAAGGAAACCAAAACAACGAGCTGAAGGAGGCTACAATGCTGTGACTGCGTGTGACGATTGATTAGCAGAAATTAGGCTGAACTAATGGGAGTGGAATGGAGTCTAGAAAAAATCAGTTTGGGTTTTTCTAAGAACCTCATATGATATAATGCATTTAAATATACAACAATAAAAAAATATAAAATAATATGGAAAAATTACACAAGGTTAATATCTTCACACACACACACACACACACACACACACACACACACACACACACACACACCACACACAGACACACACTCACACACAGTGTTTGTAGTGAAAAATAATTGTAAGGGTATATTCTTTTAAATTGCCCATTTGACATTTCAGGCTTTTAGTCAGATGTGGCATCGAGATAAATGCAGGAAATTTACAGTACGCCCCAAATCCAATTTCACAGCAGTGTGTGAAACATTGAGAGTGTAGTGCTAAATAAAGTATCATGTGTTTTGTTCTGGCTTTTAGGCATAAATAGATCATCTTATCCCATTACAAACCTCAGATCTTGCTTCGCTGCATCAGAATCAGATTGTGGGCTTACGTATGAGTGCAGAAAACAAAGACGGCTGATCTGCTCTGCATCACTGGCAGGTCCACATGCAGTTTGTATGCACTGTATGTATTTATCTTTCACTGAACAAAGAGGGCACAGAAATAATCACATTTACTCGTCTGTTTTACAGTGGGGAGGTCTCATCTTTGATGTTGCATGGATGAAAAGAGTATTATGTAGGTGGACTTATTTAGCATTTTACTTAAAGTGGCATATTGATTAAGTTAGAGTGGTGCCTCCTTTCCAGATATTTTTAGGCACAGCAACACTCTGCCTTTGATGGCCACATGCATTCAGTGGGTCTAAATCGATGGGGTGAGTGGAACGGAGCATAATGGTGTGTTTTAGATGGGTGAGGGGAGTGATATGAGGTAGACATGATGAGATGTAATTACTGACTTCAAAAAAAGTCACAGCAGCTTCATTCAGCTCTCTCTGATGCATCCTCCAGACAAGAGAGCTCAATTTCAGTGGGCTCACAGGCACAAAATATGACTCACTTCTTCGTTTCAGTCGTAGAGATAGCATTACCCGCACTTAATGAAGAGCAACTTCGGTCAAAGTCATGCTTTTTGTAAAATATGCCACATGGATCGTAGTGTGTCACACAGAAGGAGAAGCGATGTGAGCCAGCATGACAAATGTGCCAAGCAGAAACGCCCCCAAGAGGCACAGAGGCATTCACTGACGATGACTGTATTTACACTATCTCTGCCATCCGTTTCATGATCGCAATTCACATACATCAGGAAACTAAATTTATCTGTTTCCATTTACGTAATGCAGGGATGCTCACAGCAGTTCACTTTCAACCAAATATCTGATTCTGACCACCTAAATGTAGTCACTTACTTAACGTAGGCACTAGTTAACTCAGTCCTAGTTACTGAAGTGGTTGCCTGGTGGTGATTTTAGGATTCACTGTGTGTACTCCTGTCTGCGTTGATAGGTATGACCTTGTCGGTGGAGGTTGTCGGGGCTGCGAGTATGTTGTGGACAGTGATTACCTGCAGATCATGTGCAGGTCATCTTATGGAGCCACTGGACCTCAGTATTCAACACGTTTATTTCCAAAATCTCTCCAAAGCGTCTGTGCTCACATGGTCTAACGCAGCCTTGGTGATAACAGACTTCCCTCCTCATCCTTTTCTCTTTATCTACGACTGCTGGTGCCATTCATTCAATCAGTCCCTGTATCCAAACACTTACTGTGTGCTGGAGTAAACTCCCAGTCGCTGCTGAGAAGTTTCTGCTTCTTTTTCTCTCAGCCCATCCGCAGTGTGTCTGATTCAAGAAGACTCTGACCAAAGAAAATAAGATCCACTGAGTCTGCTCTGAAGCAAATGTTGAAATCATCTGCTTTCTGTTTTTATCTCAGCAGCCAGAAAGAAGAGGATTCTGCCGGCCTTTGCCAAATCCAAACACGCCAACTGCAAGTCTTCAACACAGCATGTTATCCTGGCAATAAGACATAAGCATTATTCATAACTTAAACCTGGCACATCATATAGCTAAATATAGTATTATGGCTGTGATGATACTAGTCCACAGAGAACACGTTTTAATGTTGTTGTATTGTTTCACTAAATGTAATTGTTGCATGTAATTGTCCTTTAATAACTGATTCATTTCAGGTTAATAATTAGGAGTCTATATTAAGCAGTGTGGTTGAACAGGTTCTTCTTCCAGCTGGATGTAAAAGCCTGATCTTACTGTAGCTGGCGATGTTTTTTGTGGTAGCAGATGCTCCTTTGTTCTGTCACTCTCTCTGTTTCACACTCAACTCCACAATTTCACACACAAAGAGAAACCCTCAAATCTGCATCCCTTCAAGTCTTGCCCTCTTGGCATCTTTACCGGAATCCATTAAGGATTGCAGCACATGCCCACACACACCTGAAAACACCACTTCTCCATCTTCCAAACAGCACTTAAGAGCAGCTGACCCTCCCTTCTGGTGTTCCCTTCCTCTTTTCTATCCCTCTTCCTGGAGCGCCTTCAGATGGAGGGTCTGGGTGGATTGACAGCCTTCTGACTGAGTAAAAGCTCTGCACTCTATCACACAGTTTGCATTGTTTGATTATGCAGACAGCGGTGATTGGGTGATAATCTGTGTGCTTATGCTGCATTTAGATGCCTTATCATTAATGAACAGCCCACACAAATTGAGTTTACCCATCGTATTTGCATAGTAGTTAACACATATTAAGGGTCTGATGCGGACCCTTAAAGAAATCAATGGTACACACTGTAGTAAGCAGCACTGAACTAATACATGCTGCAGAAAATAAAGATGCACTAATCAACATTTTTAGATTAACAATGGATCAAATGACTACGTCTAATGTGAGAGGAGTCGCTCATAGTGACAACCCCAGAGAGAATTATCTCCACCTCTGCAGCAACTCTCATCTCCTTTTACACTTTTTCAGTGTATTTCAGCCCATTGTTTTGGTTCTATGGCCTGCAAACTCTGCTCTCATTAGCAGGCAAGTGTCACTGAAAAAGCTGTAAAAACCCACTGTACAGTAATTGTTCAGCACCATGCAGTAGATGAAACATGGTCAGCGACTAGCTAGCAAACATAGTGCAATAATATAGCGAGCTGTCTTCCCTGATATCTATAGGTTGTGTGTTCCAGAGCGGGGCATCATTGTCAAAGACTGCACCCCTGATTTTCTTTCTGCTGTTGCTGGGAACGTTCAGTAGGGCGGCAGCACATGATCGCAGTATACTTGAAGGCAAATAGTGAACAAGGGAGTAAGCAATGTAGCTAACTCATGTAAGCCTCGATTATAAAAACGTGTGACTGAAAATCCCGGACATGTCATTTTTTGGTCAATAATCTTCAGTAAAATGTTAAAATTCATCCAATGCCTTGCCATCTGAATTAACACCAGTATAAAAATGGAGTGCGAATGAAAAAAGCACAATGAGCTAATGACGGGAAGAAATAGAGGGAAAATGTGATGAAACAGGAGGTATAGTAATAATAGTAAGAGACAGATTGGATTGAGTTTTGGGTTTATGATGCTGGAAGGCAGGACAGCTGAGACTGTGGCTTTCACCACAGATGATGCGGCAGCAAGCAACAGCTAAAGGGCTGGTGTGTATTTACTGAGGACTTCATCAGGAGACTGGCAGCATGTGTGTGCAGGTGTGTGTGGAAGCTCGGTTAAGGAGAAAGGTGCTAATGCTGCAGACAGCTGCAGAGCGGGAGGGGAGTAACGGGCTTGAGAGGGACAGTCAGGACAGTCACTTAAACAACAACAAGGGTGTGAACACTGAGCGGTTAAAAACATGGTCATCTTGTGAAAAATGTTGCTGTCATGAACAGAACAAATATCCATGAACGAAAATGTGACAAAAGACAAACCAGATTTTGAAGACAGTCTGTCTAAAAGAGACCACAAATGAAAAGTTTTGACTGAAATATCACTGCCAAATGTCTTCAATCTGAAAGTTCAAGGAGCCGGACTTGCAGCTCGTTGTTTGAACTTGAAATTAAACGGTGGATATGCCATGTTTAGAAAAGCTCAAATACACATTAATCATTCAAAGTGGGTCTTTAAGCGTCCCCATTAAGACAAAGGAGGAAGGACAAGTTTAATTAGAAAATCTCATCATGTATACATTTGGAGGTTATAATAATCAAAGCGGAGGATAATCTTTTAATCATTGGGAAATATTATTAAACAATTTGTAATTAATTAGAAGCTATCTGATTAAATATTGAGTATTAAACATTGAGATTAAGGATGCGATTTGCTCTCTCTCCCTCTGCCATCTGTCTCTCATTTAATCTCACATTTCATCTGCCTGCTTTGACTTTATTGCCTCTGTAGTTTCACATTTCTGTTTTTTTTTATAAGATTTTTTGCTTCTTTCTGCCTCCTCTTCAGTTGTCTCTACTGGATTACATCTGATGATACTTCTCATGTCTTCAATGTTGTCCAACAAAGACTCAGCAGTTACATGTCAAGTCTGGACCAGTTCCATTAGTTGGAAGAGGAGCATATTGCTAATAATGTTAAATGTCCCAAAATGATGGTGGTGCACCAGGTTCAATATCTGAAAGACTTATATGTCTCCTTTCATTTGCTCCTAGCGTCTTGATTCATGGAGAATATTCAACACAGCAACAAGTGTAAAAGAAACAAACATACTGTACTCTGTGAATGAGTGACATCATTTTAACCCTCGTGCTGCGTTCGTTTCAGGGTTTCATTGCTTGAGTTTCTGTCCTGCTTTTCAGGGGTTCTAAACTAAAATAAAGTCAGTGTGCCATCAAACACTGTTTAACATCAGCTCACCAACTTAACTGCCATTGAAAGTGGCGCACTTTATTTGAAATATTCAGATCTTCCATCATACATGTCTGCCTTCAAAGTCAGTCATGTCAAGCAATATCCTTGCATGAAGGTGACAAAAACAAAGGACAGTCAAGAAAAGCACAAGATCTTGGTTGAATTGTCATTCAAATTAAACCAAGTCGCCAGAATCAGGGGTCCTCAAAAAGACAGACACAGAGACAGGGACGTTTAAGGATGATACTGAAATGTGCAACAGAAGAATCAGACTTGGGGTCATAATGGACAGGCAGGAGAGGAGTCCACACTTTGTACTTAAAAGCAATGAATCCACAGCGAGCACACTGCAGAGCAGGATGGAGAACAGAACCTGAGGCAGGCAAAAACACAGCAGTCAGACATGCAGGTCAACAGCTGCACAGACAAGCAAAGCACTGAGGCTGGAGAGAACGGTTACCACTGTTCACAACAGAAGACTCAAACACACTGGACGCAGAGCCGGGCTTTAAATACTGGAGAGCAGAGGGACAGCAGGCTGATGTGTCTCAGGTGAGCTCAGGTGGTGAGGGGGTGTGGGCAGGTGGAGCCAATCCCGTCAGTATGACCTGCGTCACACACCCACACACAGACAGGGAGCGACAGACAACACACACACTGGGAAAAAGAGACAAGAGGCAAGCTGCTGATCTGAACGGAACAGAACTCCATTACATTTCACTTCCTTACAAAATGAATGATTTTCTTTGTATCTATCAGTGTGAACAGACTCCTAAAAAAGAAAAATTCCATAATGGTAACTAAATTCTGAACTAGATTGTGTTCTCAGTATTGTCGGCGCTCAATAGAAAATCCACAGTTCAACTACCAATGAATGAGTCCTGACAAGCAAACAAAAATTCTCAGATTGACACTCAGTGCAACAGTCGGTCAATGAAAATAAACCCGTGACGCCTCTTGCATCTAACAGACAAGCTTAGTGATTCTCCAACAACTCCTCCCATAGTCTGGCCAGTGCGCTGCTGTCAGCTCCAGAACATGTCCAGCGTGGGAGCCGAGCAGTTTGATGGTGAGTCCACGGTGTGGAGAGGAAGGCACTGGAGAATTGTCAAATTTCGTAGAACAGATAAACTCCAAATTACAGACTTTTTGGCTGCAGGGGTTAGTGAATTAATCTATGATCACCCTCACGACTGACTGGGCCTCTTCCACTGCTGAGTAATGTTAGAAGAGCCCATTTTGTGAATTCCTTGACATTCTGTGGAATGGGGAGCTTTGGGTGGCTGGATGTGGCCAGAATCAATGTTGGCGTTGTAGGTTTTTGCAAGTAACAAATATGCTGAAACTTTGTGTTTCTTTTCATTTCTATTTACACTTCTGTGTTGTGACAGTGCTGTGTTAAGGTCTGGTTAGCTTTAGGCACAAAACCCACTTGGTTAGTGTTAGGAGAAGAAACGTTACTGGTTTGGTTACCACGAACACTAACAGCGCCACCATCCCCTTCGCCTCCTGATGAGGAACTCAGCTCCTACCAATAATCTGAACTCCGTCACTTTGATACCTATTGTAGAAACGTTGATTTTATACATCTGAAAAGTACAAATTTAACAAATCTATGGTTTGTAGAAAAGGACAATATCAGTATTTTATTGTGGAGACCTAAAGCAGTCAGATGTTTTTTTTTTCTTTTTGTGACAGTAGAAGATTTTAAATAGGTCAAATTTGACTGGAACACACCTCAAAGGCTAAACATGCACACAGCATGTTGCTCTTGATGCTACAGAGCAGCGCTGCTGACACCTATTCGCTTTTAGATCTTTGGAATGCATTTTTACAGAGTGAGGACTGTTAATATGGAATAACAGACAGTGTGAGCAGGAGGAATAAATAAATGAAAGCAAGTAAAAACTGTTTCAATGTACAGATGGACACCTGACTCTTGTTTTAAAAAAAGAATCCTTTAACATCAGAGTCTAGCCTGTGGGAGGAGGCATGAAGAGGACATCTACTGGACAGATTGCCATGAGGTTTGACATTCATGGTCCCCAAAGGATGACTGGAGACTCATAATGATGTTACAATATAGAGAACACCCACTTCTCTGTGCTGAGCCGGGTTTTTAACTGTTTTTTGACTTGATTATTGATCACTTCTCTTCATCACAGCTTCCGCGCTCTGCAAGAATGCTTCATTATGTTAGTCGTCCTGACCAGCACCACCCCTGAATATCCCCTCTGGATAACTAAAAAAACATTGTGTAAATGCAGCATGTGGTTGGACTGACCACGTCGAGTGTGATCAGGCTCACATGGTGATCAGATCTTAGCCAGGTGTAAATGCAGCATTGGTAGGCACATAGGTGAGTTTTTCACAAACACATATGGGAGGCAGTGTAACAGGAACGGTGTGCTGATGGCACGTTTGTTAGGCGAACACAGCATTTCCATTCAGGCACTAATGAAGCAAGCTGCTTTTTTATTGTGTTCAGGTAACCTGTCAGTTACATGGTGACTCATGCAGTGCAACACAGAACAATTTTTGCCAATGAGTACTAAGCTGCTGTTACTCTGTTAGTTCATTGAAAGAAAGAAAATATATTGCAGATATACAGCCCTGAATTTTGTGTGTGCCTGCCTTGACAAAGATGTTGTTAATGCTATGCTAAAATGGGCTCATGGTTAGAGCAAAGTGCCATAGGGCCATGGGGTCTATTATTCAGAATAAGACACCTCTTTCTGACCGATCAGCAGCATCAGGATCAGAGTTTCTTGTGTCCCAGTCTTGTTTTGACCACAAAGTGTCTCAGCCCTCCTGGACTTTGCACCATCTTCCTTCCACCTTCCTTTTCTTGGCCTGCTGTCCCACTGAGGGATACATTATGGTATTTGGTGGCTGACCCCTCATTGGTTTCTCTTGTATTCAATTTTTTTTCAGTGCAAGTCAACAAAAAAAAAAGAGAAAAAGAAAAGACGTTACTTGCTCGCTAAGAGAACAGATTCCTTCACTCCCTCCCTCTCTGGCCCAGTAACAGCCTTCTAAAGCTTCTCCCTGCATACACGTTGTGCCTGTGGTGGAGGGGAAAGCCCAGCGCTGCAGGTCACACACAGCAGAACATCCCAGTGAGGCAGCTCAGCACCTTGTTCAACCCATGCCTTAAAGAATGAATGGCCATGCATTTTTGAGTGAAAAGGTGTGTGCATTTCTGAATATGTAGCAACTGTGTGTGTGTGGTACTCTTTGAGCGGGGTGGGGTTAGTGAGTTTGACAGTCATTTTTTATCTCCTTACATGACAGCCCCATCAAAGATTAACAGTGAGAAAAAATATGAAGCACTAATGGAGGCACGCGGTGTACTCATAGCACGGTAAAGTCACAGCTGTCATCATTAATGCTGGCAGTGGGTAACCACACACACACACACACACACACACACACACACACACACACACACAGAAACTTGGACTGAAGTGACTGATGTACTCTACTTCTCCTGGTCTCCTGTCCATCGACTGCTGACAGATGGTGAAACAGAAAAAAGAGCAGGGATGGCACACAGAGTAATAGTCCATCCAAAAAACAAAAAAGAAAAAAAAAAGAAAAAAGAAAAACAAGAAAAGAAAAAAAAAGAAAAGTTCCAAAATGATTTTATCAGCAGCTTTATGACACATTTTCTCTCCGACTTCAGCCCAGAATGAAGAGTGTGCATCTTTTATGTAATTCTGTTTCATCTAACTATGTAGGTTATTTCTCTCTTTCATTTACTGACAAAAACATGGTAATGTATACTTAGAAGTTTGTATCAATGCGGTGCCGGCCTATTTTTGAGGTTGAGTTGATATTGCTGAGAATTTTTGCTTATAAAAAATAAAACAATACGTCAGTAATGTCCAAACGTGGTACCAGACAGAGGTATGTACTGTGCTGATGGCTAAAAATGATCAGATGTCACAGCACTGTGACAACCAGCTGTGAATGACAGGGCCACTGACTACAGGCCCCAGGGGCAAAAAAATAGTCTGTTGGGCCCCTATTAACACTGTTTCTCATGCTCTCTGTATATTGTGTATGTAGCCTTTCACCTGCAAATGCTCTTAGCACAAAGTCTGACATTTCAGATAGAGTCAATGCTAGTCCTTAGTGCTTGGTGTAATCGCCCACTCTGCCAAGTTTGAGTCTGTACTACTTCTACTAATGAGTAAAATAAATAAAATAAAAACATAGAACTTAAAAGTAAATTCAATTCAACATATTACAGTGATAGTATACAGTATGAACTGACCATAATATATGGTTTTAGTATACAAATAAATAAATAAATGGGAGAGGAACAGGAAATGATACAATATGTTCAACTTTGGAATGCCAGTTAAACTTTAGAGAGAGAGAAAGCAAAATCCTTTTCTAAACATGTCATTGTTTTTTCCTGAAATGTTCCTGGAGGTGAATCGTCACAGCAGGCCTCTTTCACAGCAGACATTTTGACAGGTCACAGTAGGAGAAGAACAGGTGCCACGAATAACATTAACAATGGCTCTGTTCTATTCAAGTGTCCCAGTAAGCCATGACAGCGTGACAGTGAGTCACCGTGAACAATGGCAGGACCACGAAACTGAAGCCCTTGAATGGAGTTCAGCCATCATTCACTTTTTTATTTACACCTGTGAAATGTGTTTTGTGAAACAGGCCTGTCAGAAAATCCTTTAGAGCATTGAGTAGCTCCTTTATTCCCAGAAATAGACTACAGACTACAGAGATATTCCGACAGTTTCCCAGTTCCAGACCAATTTTTGAGATCTGAAACAAAAACCTTTGAGTCGACACAATTTGAACTTGTGCCTGTCACTTCGTGAGACGCGTCTTGCTGTGACAGTTTTCAAACCATCCTTTAGTGACGAGCATCCAGTGAGACTGCAACAGGTGTCAGATGGCAGGCAGTGGACACACAGTTACTTCTCATGTTTTCTTTGAGTACCATGATCAGTCACTCCATTTTCAGATCACTCCAACCAGAAGAATCAGGACACCTCATAACAGATCAGTGATGCAGTTTATGAGCCTCCATGTCAACATGACAGTCAGGGATAAAACCATCTCGTGTGAGCAGCACATGCAGTCTGACTTGTTGAAAGTGTTGTAAATTTGCTTTTCTTGTCTTTGTCTTTGTACTCTTCTGCACGGCTTGGATGCAAGCAGGAAATAAATAAACATGGACAGTGAATGATGATGAGTGACACAGAATCCAAACAAGAAGCAACCAGCTGAGACAAAACAAGGAGCTTGTACCTGGATGGATGGATGGATGGATGTAGTTTATGTATGATAAGTCTGACACGGAACAGAAAACTTTGAAAGTTATACTGCAGACCGTGCTAGTGGGGTGGGAGGCTGGTGACAAGGAGGCTGTCAGGGGAGTGGTTGACTGCTGCAGCTCTGGCCCAGTGGATCACTGCAGCACAGGAAGTGGAAACAGCTACAGCTCAGGTTGAACAGGTTGCTGCAGTTCAGGAACAGATGTCCACTGGACCGCTGACCGGGAACCAGGAGCAGGTGTCGTTTGGACTGCCAATGGGAAACCAAGAGCAGGTGTCCATCAGACTTCCAACTGGGAATCAGGAGCTGGTGAGGCGTCAGCTGTCCCAGGGGTTGAAGAGCTGTCATATTCAGGAACTGGGGAGTTCAGCAGTGGCACTGGGCAGCAGAACCTTCACAGCACTGGGCAGTGGGACCTACAAGGTGCTAGGCAGGATGAGGTGAGGATGGGCAGCTGAGAAGCATGACATCAGCATGAACCACGATTCTTTCTGGAGGGCTTCACAGAGGGTTGCTCCAGGGCTGGACCAGGCAGGGAACTGGCTGGTTTCATGTTTGCCAACTGGTTAATTGGCAGAAGGCTACAAGTCTGGAGGCTGTCTGGCTCTGGAGCAAAGTCCAGCAGAAAAGAGACCAGGGAGCCTAAACGTTGTCGGGAGCCTCACTTTCTTGTTGGGGGCATCTTGCTATCCAGTCATGTCCCCTACAAAGGAGACTCCTGGGAATTGTCGAAAGTGGAATCAGGCAGGAAACTAGCCAACACAGGAACAGGAACTGGCTGGATGTTAGCAGTTGGGGAGGATGGCAGAGGAGAGGAAGGCTTAAGGCTCCCAAACCAAGTCTAGGCCAAGGTGTAGACTGGAAGTTAGCATGCTGGATGCTAGCTGGCTGGGAAGCAGGCTAAAGGCTAGCTGGCTGAAAACTGGCAGACTGGTAACCTGGGTTTGAGGCTTGAGCTGGAAGCTGTGAGCCTGGGGCATTTAAGGAAGTCCATGGCCCACACAGGATTGGAGTTACTTAGCCAAGGCTTAGAAGACACCGGCTTGCATGCCAAAGACAAAGCTGCCTCTCTGTATTGGTGACAAGAAGTCTTCCTCCAAATATCCTTTAAGTGTCTGCTGGATCCATGGTTGGCCAGTTTGTACTGTCACACTTGTGCATACAGGGTACAGGAAAACAAGGGCTAGGACCTAAATGCAGACTACAGGCAGAGCTGGTAGAGATCAAATGATTTATTACAAAATGACAAACCCCCCCCCCCCAAAAAAAAAACAAAACATAAGGGGTGGTGACACAGGCAAGGGTCAAAACCAGAGAAAACAGTTCAAACATGCGAACAAATCCAACAAGAAGCAGGCAAGAATCCAAAAGGCCAAAAACAGGCAAGGTCCAAAAGTAACAAAGCAATGGTACAAAAACAATGAATAAAAAATAGGCCTTCCCATGTGGTCATCTTATATAAACTATTTATTCTTTGAATTTACAGAAAATGCTATATCATTAAATGCATCGTCATCTGGATATGAAAGGACCTATATTAGGATATGGGATTTTGGTCATGTTGCACAACTCTTTTGCCAAGGGCAGCATTTCAAAGCAGACATTCAAGAAAGGTACTTATCACAGTCACTCACTACGATTTGGTTGAAGTAATGAGTTCATTTTTAATTAGCTAACTGGTGTCTGCGGGCCCCTGTTGCAGCCGATGAACATGTTGAACCTGAAGCCAGTGGCCTTTTGAGAGTGGGAGCTCCAGACAGCTGCCCAGGTGGTAATCTGTGGAAGGATACCAAATTTTCTAGAGGAATCCAGTGAATCCTCATATTTACAGATTAATTGAATGTTACATGTTAGTCACTCTGAAGTTGTAAAAAGGTGCAGTTTCTGCTGTTAGAGCAGGAAGAAATAACTGGAGCACTTTTAATGCCTGACCTTAGCAGAAGAGATGTAACAATGCAGTTAAAGAAAACAAAAGAACAACACTTTCACTGTAAAAGTTTATTTTGAGAAAATTAAACAACTTGATAGTACATCATATACGGACGTTAGACTGCCCACAGCGAGTTTCACACCTCCAAAATTACATTAAAAAACAGTGAAGCTGAACGGTCGTTTGACTTTTTTCCCCTCCAAGAATACTGTCATAATGTCCTATAAATATTTGGTACAAAAAGAATGAATTACAATATAAAGAAAAATATGTGGACATTTTTGTTTTAAGCCTTCAGAGCAGACCACGGTCACAAAACACAACTGGAACAAACTGCTGCTTTTACTGGAACTGCCAAAACACACAATACAAATTCCCGATATCAAATCAGAATAACAAAATGTCTGAATCAGTAAATGATTTTGACTTCATAGTTTAATCCATTACTTGGAAACAAATGTTATTTTTAACATAGCACTGAGGTTGACTGTTGTTATGTTGACCTTTGCTTCAGTAACTACTGTGACATCAAAGCAAATGATGAAAATGCTGCCTTCCAGTGTCGGTTAATTACAACATTTAACAACAAAGGCTCATGTCTCTGAATGAGACACAAGGGTGGGCTGAATAAAAGTAAATAAAGCAGTAAATAAGTAAAGCTGTTGTTTTTTTTCTTGTCTCAGACAAAGCAGAGGGTGAACTGTGCCAGAATACCTTTGGGCAAAAACATTTGGATCATATCCTCAAACTATGTGTACATAAGAGAGAACAGGTACGAGCAGGAAATAATGTGAAGCTGAAAATGAGGTTACCAGTCACTGAAAGACATTCAAGCTGCAATGCTGCTTGTGAAGTAGGGCTGTCTCTTTTTCAAAAGTTCAGGTTGGAACGAACGTGCCCTAACAAACAACTTGCTCAAATCAATTTGAACTCAACCCACAGAGCCACATCCTAAACCAGTGTTAGGTTGTAGAGCTGACGCGAGGTGTCATCTGAGTGTCAAACAGGTAACTTGGATTTGTTTGGTAAAGGCAGCTTATCAAACAGCCTCATGTTTATCCACATCTTCCCATTTCCAGAGTTGACTCCACACATTACCTCTCATATAGTTGGTGTCATGCCTATCTGCAGCTCTGAATAAAACCTGCTTTATTTCTCTATTTTTTGGTGTCAACATGACATTGCCACCCAACGAAAAGAGACCCCACATTAAGTTAATGCACTGAACCAAGAAAAAGGAGAAATACAGCTTGTTGTTTTTACCCTTTGGTTTTTGTATTGATAAAAGAAGATATACTGTGTTCATTACTGAGCATTAGAGGAGCCGGTAGCTGAATTCTGTTTACTTTGGACAGAGCCAGCTGTTTTCCTAAACTAAGTGAAGCAGCTTCTCGTGGTAGCTTCATATTTGCCTTAAAGACATGTCAGCGGTGATCAATCTTCACATCAAGTTCTTGGCAAGAAAGCAAATAAGCTGAATTTCCAATTATATAATTGTTGTTATGGCTAACGTGTTAGCAAACATCTCCTTACGTCCAGCACATAGGGAGCAACACTAGCATCCATTTAGGTCTTGTTGGTCTCCACCTGATGGATGGAAGTCTAATATTCACTCTCCTTTCAGCTCCTGGTTGATTTCCACCTACTCTGGCTCTTTAGGTGCTTTAAACACTCTGCTGTGCTCACCAGCTAGTTGCTAACTGTGTCTGTCTGTTGTTGGGTGATAAAAACAGATCCTTCAACCTCAACAATGAGGTTGACTTCTACAATCGTCTCATTCACATTACATGTAGTCATTTGATGCATTGGTATTATAAAAATATTGATTAGGCCAGCTTTAATATTTGAACAAAACCACAATCTTTGCCTTAGAAATGGCTTGATTAACTCAAATATTGACACTTTTGAGCCTGGTAAGTTCATTCACACTCAAACAGTAGTCTGAATTTTTGAATAAAAAGTGACAGCTCTACTGTGAAAACAAGATTTCCCCATGTCCCTCATGTAAATATGAAGCATATTCTCAATGAAAATACTTGTTCAACAACTGTATGATATCTGAAATTGTATTTTGTTATAGAAAAAAAGACTCCAGTAAAAGTAAAGATTCATAGAACTCAGTATACTTCAGTTCAACCACATTTCTGACACAATATACACTTAATCAAGAGCTAAAAATCTAGAAATGATTCCATGAACATATAGCTTCTTTTTGTGTGTAGCACAAAAAAAATCAACCAAAAGAATCTAAAAACCTGCATAAACATAAAGAAATCAGTGCATTTCATCATATGAGTTGTCCTCTTTTTACTCTGTGTCCCGAAGAAGGCGATTTTCAAGTGAGGATCCTTCAGAACAGTTCCTCTGGAATGGTCTATTTGTACAAGACAGCAAAAAAGACAAAAAGCAATCATGTTAGAATCATTAGCCCCCTCCAGTCTCAGCCAACCTACAGGCATCCGCAGTTCAGCTCGAAGGGCAGCAGAAGGGCACTTAGTCAAAAAAAAAGAAAAAAAAAGAAAAGAAACGAACAAAAAAGAAAAGTCTTCTTCCCCACACTCTTCACTTCATATCTGCAGAGGTAAGTGGTGTTTTGTTGACCGACCTGGTTCCCAACGCTTTCCTCCATTCAGTTTAAAGCCACAAGACACACTTTGCAAAATGGTTATTTGGTAACCAAGGAGAGATTAAAGCAAAGCCTGAAAGTATTAAAAGTCCAATTCTTAATACAAAATAGAGTCCAATTTAGATTCAAAACTCCGTTCAGGCCTGAAATGAGTCTTTGAGGAGGTTCACACTGGCGGAACTGAAGATTGTTGGGCTCTACTGTTGCGCTGGTTAATTTACATTTCTACAGCCATTAGTTGCCATTCCCAAAATCAGATACTTAGGACTTCTTGAAAATGACTTGGTAAGCATTTTTGGATCCGTGTGCAGCGAAGGCAGGTGACGGATCAGGTGGCGTGCTTACGTATCCCATTAAATGGAATTAACATCTGCCAGCACATCTGTTGTTTCGTCATGTGGAGTGTGTGTTGTCTGTATTTTGAAAAGTTCTCACATTTTCTTAAAGCTCATCAGCAGCGTCTCTCAGATTGAGTTTTTTTTGGGAGTTAGACGTCGCTGTCTCTGGCCCTGCATTGGTCAAAATCTCTCCTGAACCTGTCTTAGACATGAAAGTGAGCTTGTGTGTGTGTGTCTGTGGTGTCTTTGTTAGGAGAAGTCACTGTCCTCAGCCCCGTACAGGTCAGCCAGTTTCCTGAACCTGGGCCCCCAGTCACTCAGGTAGTGGTAGTCCTGCTCAGCCTCAGACGATGCTGAGCCCAGTGAGCTCAGTGACTCGGCCACTGAGCCCGCGCCCTCATAGGCGTAGGTGGCCAGTGAGTCATACGGCGGTGCTGTCGGGTTACAGTCGTTCTCCAGCACTCTCTGATTGATGAACTCGCGTACGTCCCCGTTATCCCGTGACGCCATGCTGACTGGCGGCATGATGAGGCCAGAGGTGGTGGGTGCAGGTCGACGATGAGGTGGGTACAGCAGGGTGTCAGTGGGGATGATGTCACGCCTCTGTTTGGTAGACTCCTCCAAGGCGGCGGCAGCATCCGGGTGTCTCAGTGCTCCAATGTCAAAAGCCTGGGTGTCCTCCTCACCTCCGCCCTCGTCATTGTAGCTCACCACATTGTCCCGGACATCCTCCTTAGAGATGATGAGAGGTTCCTGCTTTCTTTGGCGTTTCAACGCTGTGAAGAGGACCACGATCACTGCAAGAAACCACAACCGAAAGATATGAGATCAGACAGTGAACAGCAGTGACTGGAACATACAGCCAATGAGGACACAGATAATAAATCAAAGGAAAAGGTCCGTTTATTTCAGTCGTCCTGTTGGTAGCTTTGTTTTTATTGGCTGTGACAACGCTGTAAGTTAATGGCTGCAGTGACGTCGCTACAATTAGGTCAGGCCAAGAAGCTAATAGCTTAGCCTGATTATCTTAACCACTTTATTTAGATGTAAAACCAAGTTGCACCAAAAAATGATGCACACCTTTGGTAACGCCTCATTGGCCCTCGTGGACTGTGTGGCAGGCTCCCTCTTGCCTCTCACAAACCTCAAGCTTGCAGGTACTTTGACTGGACATTTACTCTCTCATGTTGCCATGATACCAGAACACAACTGCACAGTTCTTCTCTAAAGCTACAGGTTCCCACATTATTCAAGCCCCAATAGCTTATTAAAGTCTTTCTGTACAGAACTGGGACAACAATCTGCTTTTCCTTCATTTCAAGTAGTTTTACCGGAATAAAAACTATGTGCTTCCATGTTCTGAGATACATGACAATTGGCGCAATCTGCTGTGCATCAGGGGATATTAACATGAAGCTGAACCTTTTCTTCTTCCCTATGTTGTGCCATGGGACACCTATGGAGCCTTTGTGTCACAGTGGGTGGATATCCGGCCTGGTCTCATTTTCATGGTGAGAGTCTGTATGGAACTGGAATGAATGGGACTCCTAATGGCAAAAACTATGAAATGAGAGCCAATCAGCTCTCTCACATCGGATTGATCAAGTGAATGCAAAATATGTACAGTATTGATATTTAATGTCTTGGCTCTGACCTCATCGTTCTGCACAAGGTAACACCAAGCTTAGCACATCAGGGAGTGGGGGGTGCGATAAGAACTTCCCCCTGAAGGGAACACAGATTTAGAGCCTACAGGTGGATGATGGTTTGGAGATGGGGCTTTTGAAATACGACAGCACGCGACAGGATAACATTCAGGGGAGCAGCGTGGCAGCAGACATGGCAGCAAAAGAAAGAGCAGAACACTGGCAGCACATAGGTACATCAATGGATACAGAGCGTTCGCATGCCACGTGAGCTGCCTGCGTGAGCTCGTTCACCAGCTTCATTTCATTTTGCAATAAATCTAAGTGATCTTTTAATCTCCAACTAGTAATAAAAGCACAGTATTAACAATATTGTACAATGCAAAGATGAACAAGTGAAAGAGTGCGTGTGAAGATGTGCACCACAGCTCATCTTGATTCAGAACAACACATGGAACTCGGAGTAGATGCGTTTTATCTCAAAATGAGTGTAAAAACATGAGTGCTGCACAGCCTGGGCACAGACAGACAGAAAGGACAGCCTTTGATTTCAGAGAGGGCTCAGCCACAAGTAATCATGCAGAACATTTGATTGGCTAAGCTCATGCAGGCCAGTTTGAATTTAAATCAAGTAAGAGCACAGTGGAAACAAGAAAGAGCAAAGGCGGAGTTAAGGTCAGGGAACTGAAATAACCGATAATGCATACACAGTGGCATCGCAAATCACAGCATGAAATGTCTGCAAAGAGGCAGGAGAGCGTGAGCCGTGACGTGAATGAGACAGTGAGAGAATCAGCTAAGGTAAATATAGAGGTAGATGCAGAAATACAGAACGAGGATGATTTGTATAGATAAAGTAGGCAGTTACTGTACAGCGTGTGGAAGATGAACAGAGGCAGAGAAGAACAAGAAAAAACAGTAACGTGATGGTTGAGGTGATGATGAATACATTCATATGCTTATCAGTACTACAAAACACAGCTCAGGGCTGTGTTTTGATCACCATGTTAAATATAATTTGACACAATGAGATTCCTCTAAGTATCACGACTGAGAACGAGAGAGAGCGTCACCGTTTGCTCTTCTTTCTCATACAAATGCATGTTTAAGTATATTTACTTTGCATCAGTTACATCTACATGTGTTATCACACATTTTGTGAGTCTGCACTGCAGCTCACCCCCACTTCATGTTCGAACTGTGGGCTATTATATCCACATCTATTTCCTGACATTTAAACTTCCTTTTGGGGCTGTATAACTGCGTCATATTGCATAGTATCCTGTGGCCTTGTGCTGTATCGTACTGTGACGTATCCCATCATGGTGAACTGTCATGATGGTCACATCATATCATACTGTATCACCCTGTACCATGTCTCATAGTATCATCCCATACATGTAGTATGGTACTATCCAAAGGTGTTGCATCTTAGTGTTCTTGTCATGTTATATTGTGTTGTATGCAGTGGTACTGTAGTGTGTTAAATGTACCTGTGGTATGGTGCCATGCTACTTTCCATTGTACCATGTTTTCTGGTAGCATGTTGTATCGTCTTGTTGCTGTGTCATACTGGGATGTACCATGTGATACTCTACCGTATTGTACGATCTCGCACCACATGTATGAAGTGCGCTGTGGTGATGAAGCTGTATCTCCTGTATTTGTCACCATGTGCTGTTTTCATTGTTCCAAAGCACTGATTTAGTTTAGCTTGTCGCTGTTGTAAGAACGTACTGAGCTGCACTGTGAGTTTCAGAAAATAAATTGAATCACTGAGCACAAATCTGTGCTGAACTGAGTGCTCCTTCTGATTATGACATTTGTCTGATTAAAGTAAACAGATTTAGTCATTTGCACAACAATGTCTATAGCCAGAGTATTTCCTCAACCAGGTGAGGAAAGAGTTATTACTCTGTATGGAAACTGTGTGTGTGTGTGTGTGTGTGTGTGTGAATGCATGTTGATGGCTGGTTGCTGTCACTTTTCTGCACTCAAGTACTCTAAGTGTTCATTGCAGTACGGTCTAGCCCTGAACTCACATACAGCTAGAGTACGTGTCTTAACTGTAAATACTGCAGCTGTACACTGATGCTGTAAAATACGATGTGTGGTTGATTGTTGCTCTTGATTATACAGTAGAACAGATTAGGTATCTAGAGGCTGCTCTAGTTGGAGTTTTGCAGATTATTCAGTTAATATAATACTTTATTTAATCAGGAAGTCGCATTGAGATCAAGATCTCATTTTACAAGTGAGACCTGAATAATGAGCTAAGAATAAGATAAAAATAAACAATAATAATAACGACATAGAAATATGATGATAACAAAATGGCAAAGATTTAAATGTATACTCATATAAACAACAGCATGACAAAATAGGAGCAGGAACACAGACCCTGTTTCCACCTGGCATGTTGTGAGGCTGACACTTTGTCCTGCCACTCAACAATTTAATTAGCTGGTACACGTATATGAGTTGTTGACACAGTTTTGTTTTCTTAGCTAGCTGTTAGCCTGTGTGAGCCAAACTTGTGAACACTTAATAACTGTGTGCAGGCCCTTTGACCTTCTAGCCAAAGTCACATAGGCAGTAACAAACACAAGTGGTCAGCTGGACACTTTTGTGGTGCATGACAGACACAGGTGTGAACAGCAATGTGTCTCGGCTGTCCTCACTAAAGATGCATGTTAATGCAGCTGCATACAGGACAGCACAGTGTCGGCCTGTCCTGAGAATGAGCATGGGTGTTGTATGGGAGTGGGAATGGGACTGATGATTGTAAGAATTTTGAAACATTATGTAACCTTCTATGGACAGACTTTAGGGAGAGGGAGCTTGTGAATGTGGACAGAAATAGAGACACCTTTGACTCTCTAGCCTAATGGACCTGTACTGTATGTATGTGTGTGTGTGAACTCTGCTGCAGACCGGAGTCTCTGCCAACTGTGACAAAAAGAGTCTTGCTGGTCTCCTGTAAGAAATGGCTGTATCCTCACTGCCCTGCGTTATTATATACTGCTGTATGATGAAGGGGCCACGGGCCACACCTTGGTCACTCACACTCACTGCCTCACTCCCTCATCCTCTCCTGGCGTTTTGTGACAGTGTTCTTAACTGTGCAGTTACTGTGGCTGCCGAGACACATGGTGTTCCAGTATGCTGTCTGTAAGTTGTTCTAAAATTAGCGGAACATGCTGTTATAAATGATCCTGGCCATTCAAATTATTGCATGAACCATGAATGTCATGCAGCATTTAGTTTGACGTCATTATATAGACTGATTTTTCTCACCGGCTCCAGCTCTGACTTCCAGTGTCCCTGGAGTGTGTCCACTAAGTCTGCAATGACTGCACTTTTAGAAGCATAAATATGTATTCATTTCCCAGCAGCCCGCTGGACTGTGACCACTGCATGAATAAGAGGATAAGTGGGGATGTGGTGGCAGATGAGATGCATTCATTTCCATACGAGGTTTGATTCTGACGAGCTCTGAACCAACATTCTTTTCCATTATAGCAAATGAGAAGAACACGACGTCTGCTTGTGTTTACGATGCTGTACAAATGGAACCACTGTACCGCACTGAGAGAGGTGTGATCATACATGCTACATGTTGTGTGCACACACATTTCATCTCATTTCTTTCACCAGAGTTCCTATTTCAATTTTAACAGCAAAATATAGATGTTTTACGTTTTCTTGACATTATCTTCATTCACATTTTCACAGTTCTTTTTCTTTAGAATTCCAATGTCTTTAGTCATGTGCATTGTTCCTTAAAATATTTTCAAAGCAGCTCTTTTGTCCTTGTCGCTGTGTTCTTCTTATTGAAAAATTGATGGGCACTGTGACATGAAGTGTGTTTTGTAGCACTGCGTACATGACAGTGAGGAGCACTGTTTGTGTGGAGAGGGAGCAGGACTTAGATGGTTCCTGAGCAGAAAAAGTTACTCTTGTGTGCCTGATTTATGGGACTGAATAGAAACACTGCTTGTAGTTACCACAACACAGCAGAGGACTTCAGTATTCCTAAGGAGGGAGGGAAGGGAATATGGCTGGGGAGACGTGGGTGTTTTCTATTTTTACATTTCTATTTACTTATTTCCCCCATGGCTGGTTTTTAAGGCTTGTGTTAAGATTTTCTTTCATTTTTTCTTTCATTTTTTTGTTTTTTGCATAATATTGCTATTTAAAAAAGAAGCACTATATTGTATTACATTGTTATATGGTACTGATATGAGGCTGACTCACAATAAAAACATTTAAACACAATGGCAGACTGTATGCATACATTATTTTGACTTTCTGTCTCTCATAGAAGGAGATTTTTCTTTCATTTTTCCAAAAATATCAAAATGGCATAGATACATAAGAGGTGATAAAGATAACTTAAATAGAGACAACTAAGAAAACGTCATCAGCTGAGGAAGATAAGGATGCACCAATCCAAGACGCCCCATCACTATCAGTGCTTTTACTGTCTTTATTAAGAAAAACAGCCACAATGTCACTGATCCACCTTATTTTTCCAATTAACTGATTAACTGTATAGTGAAATATCAAGAAATAGTGAGAAAATATCCATGGCAACTTTCCAGATCAGAGAAGGTGGTGTCTTCAAATGTCTACTTTCATTCAGTTTATATAATATTTTTTAGTATTTTTACTTGAAAATGGATGACTAACAACTAAGCAATTATCAAAATAGACGCCTGCTATTTTCTCTGTCATTCGACTAATGGATTCATTATTTCAGCTCTGATATAGAATGTATTTTAATTTAGAATATGATCTGAACGATGAGTTATTGCTCACCTTTTTGTCTCATATTTTAGACTAATCATTTTAAATGGGTCGAAGTGACACAGACAAACAAACATTCTGTATTTTGTCATACTTACTCAGCAGTATGATGGCACACAGGAGGATGGCGATGAGAGCTCCAGTGCTGAGACCAGGAGAGCTGCTCAGAGCCTCTGCATTGCACAGCTCCATGTTGCCTTCACGGTCGCAGGTGCACACCCTCACAGTGAGGGTGCCGGTGCTGCTCTGCATGGGGTAGTCGCCGTCGGTGATCACCACGGGAACCAGGTAGACGCTCTGGTGAAGGCGGCTGTAGCTGGCTCGACGTGTCAGGATGCCAGCTGTGTTATCTGAGTAGGAGAAAGTTCAGTTAGACTATCATTGTGGCACACCCGCAGTGCACGGTGTGCCTGACACTTTGTCACACAGCAGAGCTGTGAATAAAATTCACTTTACTGCCAGGTTGGAAAGAAAAATGTGTATCCAACAAGGCAGAAGTCACTTGTTCTCACTGATGAGACAAAGCATGAGGACAAATCTGTTTTACAACTTGGGGCAAAGGAACAATCAAGCAGGTCTGGATGACAGAAATGGCTATAATGAATAAAATCTAAAGCTTTACACTATCAAAATAGGGTACATTGCTTGACACTGATTGCACACAAGCAGCCAATCATGTTACAGAGTCACAGCCACAGTCAAGAATCACTTTCAAATGTCAGATCAAATTTGAAGTCTCTTCTCAATTTACACCAATCAAGAGTTATGAATGGATTATGGTTCTATGAATACTGGATGATCACCAGATAAAACCTGGATTTCCGGTCGTTGTGGCGGTCAGGAATAAAGAAAGTCTCAACTCCCTTAAGAGCTGATTTACTTTTATTATTAATAGTTGACTTCTAGTGGCTGTAGTAATTACGATGGGCGCAAAGGGGAAGTCAGGCGAGGTAGTATAAAGAGCAACAAAGTCCACATATGGAGGAAGGTGGGGTGGATGGATGGTTCAAACAAACGCTGGGCTTCCACCGAGGAGACAGCTGCTCATCACACACGGGAAAGCCAAAGTCAGTGTTCACCTATTTTAACATACATAACAGAAACGTGCTTATTTTAAACCAAATCATGATCTTTTCCTAAACCTAACCAAGCACTTTAGTTGACTAAACGAGACAGTTTCACAATGTTAACCATGTGATGATGAAGGTCCGGTGCACCTGTCGCTCTCCAAAGATCACATATGTCGTTTTGGGAATTATTGACCTATTCTGTCATTTAGGTATCAATCTTCTCATCTGACTCTTGACCAGAAAGCAAACGAGTTGACCAAAAATGTCAAACTATACCAGAATCTTACCAGAAATATTAACTTGATTTATATTGAGATTAACTATATCAATACCAACCAATATGAAAAAAAAACATATGTTGTCACAGCCACAGTAATAACAATAGTTTGTGTAAAGAGAATGGCTTTAGTTGACAAGTGGCCTGCCATGCATGATGATGTCAGTAATAGCAGGTACTGTAAACAATCCATTCATCCATCCATGATCCACCATGGACAGGTCCACTGTAAACACTGCTGCAGTTAATGCGTTAGTTGGGTGAAGGATGGCTGACACGGAGCGAGTCCTTTGTTTTTTACAGTGACTTATTTTCTTGCTTCTGTCCATCAATGGGAAATGCAAAACAACTGCTACTGCTATTCCATTCTGAAAAACCACATTTCCACTGCAGGGACTTTCCCCAGGGACTAGAAACCTTTGGAGGAACTCTAGCGTCTACATTGATTTAATGAAGTTCAGAACATTACTTTACACCCAAAGAGTCCTTACCAAAAGCACATTATGTTAAAATGTGGGCGTCACTGGACATTTCTGGTTGGTTCAGTACTTTATAGCATTTTATTTCAGCTGTGAACCAGTTTGTTTTTTCTACACTGTGCTTCAACACATCACGGAGTTACAGAAGAATGTGTGCGACAGATGGGACGATGACAAAGTTGTTGTACAATCGTACACAAGAATGACGTGTAAAACCAGCTGTCGTTTCTTTCTGACGTCAGCAGGCTGATCTTCACAGGTCTGCAGACTGTGCTGGAAACACAGACAACAGCCTGAAGGAACCTTTTAGTTCCTTGAACAGAAGCTCCTTTTCTTTTTTTAATGCCAATTCCTTCTCATCTATATGGTCAAGTGTTGCCTACCTCCATTGTCTCGGACAGTGAAGTTGCTGCGGTGGGTCCCCTCAGGAGCCAGGCTGAAGAAAAACTTGTGTCCCGTTGACGGCTCATCGGCATCAACTGCGCTCACTGTTTGGATCCGCTGTCAGAGACACAGACATCCATTAAAATGAACATCCCAATGGAGTTAAGTAAGTTATGAGCAGTCGATGCAGTCACAGTACACACTGTTGTCCTCACTGTCTGTGTGGTATAGCTGCCAACAGAACAGCTTGGATATGATCGGGATCACTGATGTCTGTGCTGAATAAACCATCGATATCTCTGTTAACCACACAGCTCAAAACATTTACTGAAACAGGACAGTAAAGACTAAACATTGCAGCTGGGTTTACTGTACTGTTATCTGCAGCAACAACCAATGGAGTGAAACAATAATTGATACTTCTATGTACTCTATGTACAGCATATCAGGATATACGTGTCTTTCCTTTTTTTCCTGTGCTGCTGCTTTACACGCAGCCATAACAATGCTGTTAATCATTCCTCTTACATGTTACTGTTTTACATAGCCATCAGCTGGAAATAGCTTGTAACCACGTAAGAGCCATTTGCTTTTTGACACTCTAATTTCTTCGCCATCCTGCAGAATTTCTCTCTTTTTGTGAATGTGACAAACCCTCCTGCTTCCAGTGGCGCTTTGAGGAGTGTGACAGCAGGACATGGAAGCACTGTGTTTAGCTTTATTTGAGCAAACAATGAGCGCTGAATCATTCTGAGTGTATGGACTGACAATGGAGAAGTGGATTATGCTACAGCAGTGGTTTGAGAAGTTTCTTTGGGTGTTTTGATACTTTTTGCCACAGCGTTATCTTGTCACCATTGGGATCCATTGTAGCTGACTGAATTCAAGCTGAGCACAGCTGCTGTTCTCTGTGAAGAAGCATGCTAAAAACTTTTTACAGCTAGCTTTCAAATCTACAGGGGGCGAGAGCTTCATATGCCAAAGATAGAATTTGACTGAGAACCACTTTAAGCCAAAAACAACTGATTCTCTAATGAAAATGGGATCCAGTGTGTGGCACGGATTCAAATTCAGAAACCATGAATTTAGTGTGGAATATGGGCTTGAATCTTGAGATTAAAAAAAGGCAAAAATAGGGCTGGGAATCAATGTTAATGCACCAATACCAAAACAATATGATATTTTAATATTTTAGTTAATATCTTACAAAATTTAGACATGTTATAACCTTTTTTTTTTTTTACATTTAACAGTAGATGTTTAACGTACTTTCTTCGTCTTTCACCAAAGACGCAACTCATTATATGAAGCAGCTGCAAAAGTGATAAAGTGCAAGACCTGAAATAGAAATAACCTTTATACAGTTATTAATTTTGCATTTTTTACATCTCGTTAGCTTCACTGACTGACTAATGGTCTGGGTATTGGTTGTTAAAGCTGCTAATCACTATTAGTATATATGTAATGGTTAAAGTGACCGTGTGTTATGTGAAAGGGGTCGCTCCTGGTGCCAAGACCACAGACAATCATCACCTAACTCAGCTCGATGGAGCATTTTATTGTCTTTCAGCTAACTGTTCTGGTTTTCTGGCCCACAGACTCTGCTCTCAGGTTTGCTTTGAGCAGCAGCACCATTTTCAATTAAAAGCTCTAAAAACCCAGTGTTCACTGCCTGCCCAGCAACAAACAACAAACACACAAAGCTGGCGACTGGCTGGTGAACCGTGTGGAGCATTTTGCACCTCTTTCAATTAATGCAGGTTTAATATAGAAATAAATCCACGATGCACTGCAGGAACTCTGCTGACTGTTGCTGAACCCCGGGGAGCTGTATGTTCCTGTCATATCTCAGACGGTGACTCTGTATATATTTTTTTTACTTTATAAATACAGTCTTGTTTAATTGAATGGGAGACACTAGCTGAGAGATTAAAGGCTTTAACGAAGATTTGTGCCAATAACACACGTGCACATGCACACATACATCCAATGAATCCGTAGGGAGGGAAGCAGCAGAGGATATCCAGCGAACAAATACTGATGATTAACATTGATGGACAGATGAAAGGGCAGAGGAATTAAAGGATGAAAGGATGGCAGGATGACAGGGACGTCAGGAGACCAATGGCAGCAAGCCACCATACTGTCAAGATGATGCTGTGCGTGTGTGTGGCATCAGTGTAGTGTTGTTCCACCTCATTGTGTTTTGTTGTGCTATATTTAGCCTGTTATGTGTGTGTGATTGCACACAGATTTGTTTTTTCTTTTAATTGTTGTATAATATTATGTAGATGCATGATGTGTGTGTGTGTGTGTGTGTGTGTGTGTGTGTGTAACCCTATTTACAATATTCTATGTGTGTTAGCTCCTGTCAGCGTCCATGACAGATTAGCTCGTCAGCCACCACAAAAGAAGAAACCCAGTGGTCTCCAGGAGCAGAGCCAACCAGTTTCACAGCAGCAGGAGTGAGTGAGTGTGTGTGTGTGTGTGTGTGTGTGTGTGTGTGTGTGTGTGTGTGTGTATTCAGTACGTGCACATCTATAAGCTTGTGTGCTTTAATCACATTAGTTGCATCAAATACAGTACGTGATGAATCATATCAAGTGGTATTACAGCAGAGTACAATTACACTAAGTACTGTTTAAAGCATTCAAATTCAAATTTGGACTGATAAACTATTCAACATTACACATCTAACACAGTCAGAGCTGTGTTGCATTGGACAGGAAAGCCAGTCAATTAGAAGCCAGAGAGGAATTAATGAAAAGTGATCTACTGTATGTCAATACTTTCATTGGTTCACTGGCAGTGTAACACAAGAAAGGCAGGAAATAAAAGCGAGTTCTTCATTTGAAAAAGCCTAAAATTCCCTCAAACCCATGAAGAACAAAGTGTTCCTGACTCATCTAACAGTTTACTGCAGTAGAAAATCAATTTTTCAGATTGTACTGATGCTCTGTACTGATGTTTTTGACAGAAAAAAGCCTTCAAATACAGACAAGAGACACGTTGGCCTATATTCCTCAAACCCAGTGCAAGGGTCAATGTGGTAGTAAGGGCTGATTCCATGCAAATGCTGTGTTTCTATTCATAAAAGGGGATTACCACTCACTTTAGCCTCTTGCGCTTGGCATGTCCCATAAGTGATTCATAAAAGCACATCACTACACAATAACTACCGCACCACCTGCTCTGGGCAGGCTGGTTCAAACTCTGTAGTTGAGGTCTTTCAAGTTCAGCGTTGTACACTGAAATAATGCTGCAGAGCTGCCAATTTATGAATCGATAGCAAGCAGCAGTTAACCACCAAGTGTGCATTTGTGTGCGTACTGTGTTTGTGTATAATTGTGTGAGTAACCTATTTATTTCTGAGGGACTGTCCATCACCTGAAGGATCACTCTGGTTTGATGAGTTTATATGTGTAGAAATCTGTAGTTTACCTTTTAACAGCTGACATGTGATGGGTATTTTTTTTTTTAAATATTGAAGTAATTAAAAAAATTTGGAAAGCTTTTTGGTCGGGAGTCACAACTTTCAAAAGGTGGTAATGGATGTGTTGGAGGACTCATGTCATCAGTATTTCTAAAATCCGGGACTTGGCCCTGCAACTTCATTATATGTGAATATTTCTGAGATCTGCAAACATGGCGACATCACACTGCGACAACAAAGTGCCACAGGTGCAGACCATCAGACCAACAGTTTGTCCAGATTATCTAAACCACTTTATTTAGAGGTCAAACTGAACGTAAGCGCACCTGAAAGGCTGGTAATGATCCTTCATTAGACAGGAAAAGTGTGTGCACACAACTGCAGTAAGCACAGCAGGTCAAAGTTGGAGCAGGAGGTGGGTCTGTAAACCATGATGGATGTTTACAGCAGACACTTCAAGTAATACTGTTGTTTTCTCTTCCAAACATCTTTGGTTAACCTGGGGGTTTACTTGCAAGCTGTTTATCTGTGTGATGCTCGTGTTTCTTTTCAGCGCGGTTGCTGTGTTCTCAGACCCTCTGTGAATGAAATGTTAGCATAACTGATGGTAACTGAAGTATGAAAATAAGACCCAAGGTGGAATAAAGCAGGATCGTCCTTTCAGACTGCTCTCCTAGGCTTCTAAATTGAAAGGAGACAAGACATGTATGCAGCTCCAAGGTCTCTCCTCGTGCTCCTCAAGCCCAAGTACTACTTAGAGTCTTAACAGCAGCAAGAGCACACAATAGGGAACTACGAGCATGATACGGCATGACTTGACTTTTTGTAGCAGGACACTCTCAAACAAAACCTGTCAAAGCAGTGTGTTCGATCAATACCTTCAACACCAGTCAAATACCTACAGCCACAGCAGGAAAGGGTTTTTAGAGGCACTGCTCATTCTTAGTGTCTTTAAGACGATGTTAGTGTTTCTTGTATGGGATTATTCGGTAAATTTCAAATCTCCTATATTTTTTCCTGACAGCGCGGCCCTGTTCTCGTTCCACTGTGGTCGGTCTGTCATTTCTCTGCACACAGATCCCCTGCTGGCTGAGGTGTAGTAATAATTAGTGGCTTCTCCACATATCCTCGGCAGCTGTGATTATCGAGGAAATAACCTGTGTTTGAAACGGGATATGATGATAGCACTGCTTTCTTGTCATTACTGTTTTTTGCCTTGGGGCTTGCAGTGAGGCTCTAGTTTTGGATCTAGTTAAAATACTTGGATTTGCTCAGCTATGAGAGGAACGCACTTCTATTGAATCTTTTATCTCTCCGTACCCTTTCATATTTGCAAAGAGAAATATACAAAATATTCATGAGGAGAGATTCTATTAGACAGCAGGTTACACCAGCTGTCATAATGTTAATTCTATGAGTAACCTGATAAAAAAAGACAAAAGCTTGGCTGTTTGGTTATTGTGCTCACTGCAAGCCAGTGTCTGCACTCATTCTCCAGCAAACCCAACAAAGAGGTCGTTTGCTAGAGACAGAAGAAGCACGGCTCTCTGACAGCACTCTGTGATCATGAGTGTACTGTATTCATAATGTTGCATTCACATCCAGCTGAAGCTTTTATTCAGTTACTTACATATTGTAAGGGATTCAACACATGGACTCGATTCGGGGGCTGGGTTTAGAAGATAAAATATTATTGACCCCCCCCAACCCTAGGCTCTGATTGGTTGGACAGCCAATCCGATGCTGCTGAATCTTGATTATATCTGGATGCTTAACTGTAAAAAGGACAGTGTACTGTATGTCAGTACATAGTGACCTGACAAAAAATACATTTATCGCTCCATCTGCCTGTCTATCTAAGCTAAACAGCACAATATTTCCACTTTCCAGGAGCACAAAGTGATGAAGCTGTAGTACCTGACCAGCCTTAGTCCTCTCACAGACAAAGGTTTCATACGCGGTGGCAAAGATGGGAGCGTTGTCGTTGATGTCCAGCAGGCGGATGAAGACTGGAACATGGCTGCTCTGACGGGGATTATCTGGAGGGAAACACATAAAAAGCTTCATGCTGGGTAAAACTTAACACCCTGCTCCACATTTACACTCCTCCACATATTCATACTGTGAGTTATCTGGTCCAACCTCAGCTCAAGTCTACTGATAGCTACCACTGAGCAGCACGCTGCCTTGGCTTTAGGGCACCATGTCAGTGTCTGGTGAAGCAGAAAGTTGGAGTGTTAGTCATACACTTTCCTGAGCCATGTTTTCCCTCCTGGTCACAAGGCATGTCTTTAACCTCTGAGCTCACGCATAAACATAATAGATGAAATATGAGTATGTGAAAGAAAACCAAATAAGTTCAAGATGAAGCGCAAAAACAAGGTCATGTTTGTTGAATCTCTGTCCAAGTAGTTGGCTTTTTATAGAGTGCTGTAATTTTCACAGCATGTCTCAGTTTAAGGAAACCAATCGGGCTTCCATTTCACACCTGAAATTAGAAAAATAAACTAATAATAATAATAATAATAATAATAATAATAATAATAATAATAATAATAATCTTACAGTCAACTTGTTTGTGGAAAACAAATTAGTTCTACAATAAAAAACTAAGCAAAACAATATTTTGAGGATTCCCTTTTTTCATCTTTTCTTCATTATAGGCTTCATTGTTTTCTCTCTGATTACCAGAAAATCAACATGACCAAGAACTACACAGTTTCAACAGATCCACAGATACAGTATCTAACTGCACTGAAGTCACTCTGCCTCACGTTGAGGCCACAGCCAGTTAATGACGTCTTTATGTTTCTTTTTCTTTACATGGCTGCAGAGAGAACACGATAAGCAAGAAGCTTAAATGACAGTTGTGCATGTAGCCTTGTTCTAGCCATCTCCCAATGCTCTGCGCGTTCAGTTTCTCATCAGGACGTTCAGGGAGCTGCATGATGAGTAGAATGATTCCATATCAAATGAAAGTGTCTCAGAGGTGTCTGCGCTTTCATTTCTTCCTGTGCTCCCTTTGATAAAAAAGCAGATAGCGCAGTGAAGGGGTGGATCCATTCCATGTGTTTCTGTGGACAGTCTGCTTCACTTTGTGCATGAATCATTAGCAAGTCAACACCACAGACGAGTTTCTCTTTTTGGCCTCATAGTCTCTGTGCAATGATTTGATTTTGTAACTTAACCATAGATATGTCACACCTGCTGTTATGAATAAAAATGAGTTAATAATTAAGGATAAATGAGGCCAAAATATTACTGCTTGTGAAGTCTGGTTTGAGATGCTGTTGACATTTTATTGTGTGAGGTTTTGAGATACCCTCTTTGGAATTGGTACAATGGAGGTGACTGGAATTCAGTTTGTGTTGCTCATATCACTGAAAAGCGACACTCGTGAAACTTGACATTGTGGACACATTGAGCAGGAATTATTTCTCCAGTAGAGAATAATTACAGCCATGCTGTTTGTGTATATGTGTGGATCATCCACAGTAATTGGGACGTTGTTTCTTGAAACTCAAGTTGCTGTTAAGCTTTTGAGATGTCATTATAAATTCCCAGGATGTCCAGCAAAAATATCTCAAATCCTGGACTGAAACTATCCACATGGCTGAAATGTCATGGAAAAACAGAATGTGTGTTTCGTAACTTGTGGTGAGCTGACCCTTTACTGTTTCCCACTCAGCCAGCCCTGGATTCTATGGGGAGTACACTCACTGAACTCCCTCCACGGTAAGTGACTGTGACTGATACACTGTTACACATTCTGTCTGGTCCCATACATTTCTACTCCACATCAATACATCATCTCTCGTGTCAGCCCTGCTGGACTTACGGAACTCAGTGGCTATGATTGAAATATTATGCCAGGCAGTCTCCTCTCGGTCCAGGCTTTTGAGCAGGAACACAGATCCATTTCCTGGATGGACATTGAACAGGCGGTCCATGTCGGTGCGACGGTCGATAGAGTACCTGTAACAAGCAAGAAGGTGAGAAAGGGCTAAATTAGGTTGCGGGTGGGATGAACTACAGTAAGCCATGTATCTGTGCAGCCCCACCAAGGAGTCACCACAATAGGGAGAGTAATTGATTTCTCTGTGATGGAGGAGAGTTGACGGTGATAGAGCCAAGTCAAAAGTGATTATTACCATGGGCCTGAGCTACAGTATGCAGCTGTTCTGTTGCTTCCCACAGGACTTTGTGGTGGAAAATGTGCCACTAGCCACATAAAACAAAAGCTTTTGCAATAAGTCATCCAAAACTAAGCAATGTTAATTACAGAAACGTGATCACAGGAGGCCTGTGAAGGTGAACACATTTTAGTGTTCGCAAAAGTAACAAAACATGTCAAACAAACTAAGTTCTTCATTAACACACGTCTTTTCTAAAACCAGAACCTGGCACTGAAAACAAGCTCAATTTAGAGCATCAAAATTTAACAAATTGTTAAAATGGCTTATTCAACATCTCGTCATCTCTCATGTTTGTGTGAAGCACACAGCCAAGAAGCCTGGCCAAGAGCAAAAATACGCCTACCGAGCCCTCACAAATAGGCACACGCGTTTTGAAGTTTTGAATCTCATAAACAGTAATGCAGAAACAACCATTGGCGGTTTTAGGGGGAATTACATGCTGTAATATTTCCTTATCCATGTTTTTTTCTACTTTTGGTTCACTGTCTCCCCCAACATTCAGCCTAATGCTAGTTAGGCTAACAATGCCCTGATTCCAGCTTTGAATGTGTGATTGATATTGATCTCTTCATCTCAGTCTGATAAAGACAGCAAGTAAGTGTGTTTCACAAACGTTGAATGATCCCTTTAAGGTGTGTTCCAACTGGGCGCAAAGTGAATTTTGCATGAATGGCTCTAGGTTGCACAAACCGAGGTGAAGTCATGTGTATCAGCTTCAGTGAAAAATCTGCGCTTCTCCTGAGGAGGAAAAGGAAGGAGAGGAAAAGGGAGAGAAAGTGGAGGGAAAGAAGTGGGGCAAAAAAAGCTGAGCCCAGCTCAACACAATGTGGCGTCAGCTGGGAGTGTTCTAAACTGCTGTGCAGCTTATGTTCTAAACCTGCAGACTCAGGGCTTTATTCCTCAAACTGGACTTCCTGGTCTAACTGGTACACAAAAAAACACCAACTCACTCCCTCATATGTTTTTAATGCAGGGCTGTGTTTGGTCTGAATGCTCGTTTAGGACTGTGACACTCACGTGGTCGGTGTGCACGTCGCTGCCTACAGCCAACATCAGCCGATACACTGGCTGCTGGCAGCGGACAGATACCGACTGCAAAAACACAGTGAAATTCAAATAATGTGAGGCCAATGTCGGATCCTCCTCCAGCCTGAATGCTCCTAAACTATACGCTTCTTAAAGCTCTGAAGTGAATCCTGAAACCGGAAAATGATTTACAAACTTGAGAAAGGAGATGTGAGGCTGGATGAAGAAACAGACCGTGTACAACAGCCAACCTTGATATTCTGGAAAGACATAATTGTGCTGCGCTGGGAGCTGCGGCGTTCTGTCCTCTCCTCCTATTCAAGCTTACTGTAGCCTGTTCAAAACATCACAGATACTTGGAAATCTCTTCCCACTGTCTGTGGACTGCTCACAGAACATTCTCTATTTTTGAACTAGTTGCTGAATGCAGCTATTCACAGCTTCACAGCACTCCATAGATAACAGAAGTGAGATGCCTTTGCTTCTGTCTTTTTCCTCTCCCTGTCAAAGCAGAGGCGAACTGCTCTGTGACCGGGAACTGCATGTTGTTCTGTACATGAACATCTTCGGCGTCTGCATCAAGGCTGGTTTCACTATCCACTCCAAAACACAACATCAAACTGCTATCAGCTGTTAATTATGTACCATTCAAACTTAATTACTGTTTTCCATAAAGAGATATATGAATCTAAAAGAAAACACTGCCTGAGCACATCCAGGCTTGATCATAATTAGAAAGCATTCAACAGTAAAATAATAGTTCGCTGGCACAATGTGAATAGATGACAGTCACAAAACCAAAGGCACAAACAGGAATAATTGGAATTGTGTGTGTGTGTGTGTGTGTGTGTGTGTGTGTGTGTGTGTGTGTGTGTGCGCCCTCTCATGACACATCATTTAAAGAGCACTCCATGGTTCCATGCTTGTTTTAATTGGAATATGCTCATCATCAGTTTGCCTGCTTTAAATGTGGAGAAAAAGGGCTCAGCTCCAGCGTCCAGCTGTGCTCTGTCCTGCCTGCCACAGTCCATCTCCTGCCGCTTTAACACACTGCTGTCATCCATCCGTGCAGCCATACGTTGATGATTCCTTTTAACTTATCCCAGAGTCCTGGTTTTCCAGTGCACCATTTTCTAGAATTCATGTCAAATCCTTTACTGTATCCTACTTCCTTTTTTTGTTTGGCAGGGAGCCAAATTGTCCTCCGAGTTCAGGAAAGTTTCATCTTATCTGAACAGTCTTGTGCCTCCTGATCAATACCTGCTGCAACAGAGCTAATTTCACAGGGCTTTAGGCATTTTATTTTGTAAACATCAGAAAATTCACAGGATGTATTGATACTGTTTGAGACATGTACAGCTACTAGCAGAAGAGCAACTGAGCTCAAACTAGCCTAATGCCAATCATCAATAATGAACAATGAATAATGTCTCGCTGCAGCTTGCGGCTGCGCTCACACAGTATAGTCCACAGACAGCTTGGTTTCTAATCTCAGCAGTGATCACTACACTGCCTATCTTTTAACCTACTTCATATTTCTCCTCTGTTTCTTTTCAGACTCTTATCAGAACTCACAAGTCTTTAGAGATTCAAGGTCCATTTGAAGTCAAACTTCACCCAACTTCAATGTAGTTTTGCTGAGATTTCTAAAACAGCCAAAGAGGAAGAGAGCAAACTTTCAAATTTAACAGCTCTATGCTGCAGATTTATATGAGAAATGATTGCTATAAAGTTGTTTGTAAATGTTTTGTTATTTATTTTTTTTAAACTAATTGAACAAACGTCACTCTTTTGTTGTGGCGTGAACTGCACATGGAGTGCAGGAAGTGATTTTCTGCCCAGGAAGCATTATAACACACACTCCAAATGTCTATGTTTTGCGTCGTTTTACGGTTGCTCAGATCGATCAAACCGAGAAACCACGAGGAGCTTTTATCGAATACCAAATGTTGTTCATAAGGGTGAAAAGTGCAAGAAATTGACTGAAAAACACCTGAAAAAATGGATAAATAAATTGTTAACTCTCTGTGGTCGAGTGATGTAACATGTAGCTATTGATTCAAATCTATGATGATAGATTTAAAGTAACAGCTACAAGCAACAGACTAACAGTTATTAAGTCAGCATAAACAGTCTGACAGAAGACAGCTGAACATAAATAACGTACCCTGTCCTGTCACGTCTTTAGTACAAACTGCATTTTGTTAGCAGTGGTATGGAAGAATAAGGACTATATTAGCATCTAAACTGCCCCACGCCGACATTCACTGGTGCGCTTTTAAGCTGTTTAATGTGGCTTAGCTATATAGCCTCCAAAATGATGTTAGCTGGGCACTTTTCCACGTTTCCATGTTTGTTTGTGAGCTCGTTTAACAAGCTAAGGTGCAGGACAAGATGTGTCCTCATTTGTAGATATGAAGGAGACGTTAATTAGAAAGCTCCTGCAGGTTGTTTCGGTTCAAATCTGTGGCTATTGTATTGGGTTTCAGGCTGTTAGTCAGTGTGACCATCTGCCTGTGATAGAGCATGACGTTACTGCTTCGATTGGCTAAAGGCTAAAAAAATTCTCCATCTGGAAAACAATGCATTTGTTTTCTGTTGGATTTTAAAGCTGCAAATACACAGTTTACTGAAAAACGCAAGACTCATCAGGATCGCAAAGTGAGGTACAACACAGGAATGCCACAACCCCACAAACTCACACCCCTGGATTCACCTTGTTTGTCCAGATTTTTCAAAATCCTGATGTCAGTAGGTCACTGGCAGGGAGTTTCTACACTTAGGACTCAGATTAGGTGAAGAAAAGAGCTGATAACACAGCTGTGACTTACTGAGCCCTGATTTTCTTTCCAAAATTGGACAATAAATTTAACATGTCCCATTTGGTTACTCTGCTGTCACATACTTCATCTCATTTCTCTATTCTTGCAAAAAAGGACAGTGATTTGGTGGTAATTTAAAGAATAAATAGGCTGTGACGATCTACCAGAAAAACCTCAGCAGAAAGTAGAGCTGACAGAAGCCACATTTTCCACAGTTTGATAAACCTTTGTTCATTTGGACATGGGGAAATCAGCAAATATCTCATAATGTGATAAAAACAAAGTAAATCTGAGATCAAGGGAATGTAGAAGATTAATTTAATTAAGTCCGGTGAGACTGGAGCTACTTTTGAAATCCAAAAGTGCCTCTTGAAAATCTAAAGTCTAACAGTAGTGTACTGATGTCACCTTTAGCATTCCAGGGTTTTCTGTCATTGGTTAGTTTTCTTGCCATATTTGTTTATAACCTATAACTAAGATGAAAAAACGAAATTCGACTGAGGCTGGTCCTTACTTGACCATGCTGCGAGCTCCATCAGGGTCCATGGCGCTGACTGAGCCCACGGCCACACCCACCGCAGCGTCTTCCTTCACCTCCATCAGATAGCTGGCTTTGTCAAACAGCGGCGGCTCATCCACGTCCTCCACGGCAATCCGGACCGTGGCCATGTCTTTGGAGCCTGCGGACATGAAGCGAGGGTCCACCTGGGTGTTCTGGACCTGGATCTCCACCGTGTAAGACGGCTTCTTCTCATAATCCAAAGGCTGCAGAGACAGAGAGAGACACAGGAGGGAGTTTCAGAGGAATGCTCCTGTTGGAACGGAAATCTTGGAAAAGACTTTGTCTGCTGCCGGGCTGGTAGTGCGGGTCAGACCTGACGAACTGAAAGATGTTACAACGTTAAAGGGTTATACAGTATTAATTATTGATAAAAAAGTGTTTGTATTATTGTGAGAAAGATGTTAAATATGGAATCAGTGTGGCCTGAAATTCAGACTGAATTTCTATTACATAGTTTTACAGATAGGCAGGCAGGGCTTGAGATTCAGGCAAAACACGTAACAGTTTTAATACCGTGCAACGGGCTTGACACAACGCAGAACGGCACATTTAGATACAATCCACCAAGGGAATATTTGATTGAACATATAGTTTAATTTAGCTGAGAAGCTGTGCAGGATTTATGGAATGCTAGACCACGTCTCTTTTCTGTATCAGGGCCTGTGACTGTATGATGAAGGATGAAAAGAGCAGCACATGCTGTTACAGAGGAAATCTAACATTAATAAAAAATGTCATATAAAGCAAATGGCAGATTCCATCTGATGACAAATGATGATAGTTTTTTCAGAAGTGCAGAAAATGTTGGTTGAATCTGTTTCTTAACGTCAGCGGTGACAATGTCGCATGGCTGTTGTTTCTAACAAGAACAAAGCTCGAGCAGCTCTACATGCGCTGCCTTTGCTTCCTTCAAGGAATCATAGATATTGTCCTCATCTCGTATCCAGCTGACAAAATATCATTACTTCTTTGTTGGAGCTTGCAGACTTTTCTTAGGTTGTGTCAGCAAGAGGAACAAAAGAATTTCTAAAAAAAACAATTGTGATTGTGCATCAGTAAACACACAGTCTATGAGGACACTGTGATTCATTTCTAAAATCCAGCAGCATGAAAAGCTCCAGTCCTGTGTATTAGTGCCTGCTGCAAAGGCTAGGACTGGGGGTTGTGAAGGTAAAGATGAATAAGTTTAATTTGGTTTCTTTCATCTGTCAAGCATGCCCAGGCTTTGCATATTTAACAGTACGTGTAAAACAGACTACGTGGGCAGGGTCCTTATGAGTGGAAAGTGTGGGATCTGCTGAATCACTGCTTTAGAATTAATTTGATTTAACCACTGCCGTGAGAAAAATATCAAGATAATTAAAAGGCAGCTTCATTTGAACGTGGCCACCAGGACAGCAACGGATTCTGTGTTATTTACGATAAATGCAGTTTGAACTCTGTATTTCATTCTGTGCTACTCAGTGTGAAACTACTGGAATTTACTCTGCTGCTTTTTCATTTACTTGCTTATATAATGAATCTTTTAACCTTTTTTGTGTTTGTGTTTTCTCCTAATTATTCTTGTTTGTAGATCTGACTTTCATATTAGTGTGACACAAACAGTTTCTAAATGAGATTAGTACTCAGAGGCCGCAGCTTCGTGCCTCTCCTCCCACCTTACTGACGGTGATGACCCCCTCCTGCGTGTCTTTGTCGGTGGAGATGTCGAACATGTCCATGCCGTCTCCACTGACGATGGTGAAGTACATCTCAGCGTTCTTCCCGATGTCTCTGTCAGTGGCTTTAATTCTCCCAACTGGAGTGCCAGACTTTGACGACTCAGGAACTCTGAACTGGTAAATACCTGAAAACACAGAACATAAGACTGACAGTTAGCTGCATGAAGTAATGTGTGTCCTACTTTAGCACCCCCAGTGGTCATATCAAAGAGACACAGTACTTGGCTGAATTTCTCACCAACTAATCCCCCCAATTTGACTGAAAACCATCTGGGCCAGGCCACCTCCCAGATTGTATTACTTTTATGTCCTGTGTTAAATCTTCAAAGATAAGGCCTCATCCAGAGACACACACAGCCCTCTCATTCATCTGAATGGAGCAGTTGGCCAGTGCAGTCGCCAGCGCAGACGGCTCTGACAAAACAAAAGCTGGCTCAATGTTTTCTGCAACCGGACATCATCTGACAAGGTGTCCAACGGAATGCATCCGAACACACAGTCCACAGGATTTAAATGACTTCTTATTTGTGCTGCTCCAAGATGAACCTTACAAACTGGTGTGACTCACATTAAGTGTAGATTAAGAAGCCTCCGATTGTGACAATTAAATCCATTTTAAGAAGTGTTCAGGGTAAACGTGTGCAGACATAGAACCAACAGAGGAAACTTTTATTTACTGAGAAATGCACTGACCACAGTCCCATATCTTTGAAAAACTCGCTTTACCGTCTTCCTCTTCAGCCCTTTTATATTTGTACCATATAACAATGTCTAATGTCTCACTGCTGCCTTTTAACCTGGGAGGGGGTTTTGTTAATGTAATCCCTCTCCGGGTCTCTTACATCTTTCCCTTTAGGGTTCATTGTTTTTTTGTTTTTGTTGTTTTTGGGTGGGTGGGGGGTTGGGGGATTATTTTGTTGGTGACTCAGGCAGTTGTTTGTGTTTCTTGTCTAATGTGAGGCCCTTTGAGACTCTTACTGGGATTAAGAGCTGCACAAACAAACCTGCCTTAGCAATACCCAGAACATCGCCACCTGAGTGAGTAAGCACAGACTGACTGTTATTGATCAAGAACATTAATCCAACTGTTCATAGGGTGTGAGTCAGCGACAGAGCAGGGACAGTCTGACTCTGCCGATGTGAATACCAGTCACAGAAAATGGATGCACCACACAAACTCAACCAACGACAGCCAGAAAGTTTGTCTTCCCCTGAACAAAATCATATGACAGCATAAATGCTGAACGAAGAAACATCTTTCTGTTGTTTTAGAACTTCATAAAGAAGGTTAGACAGGTAGACAGCGAGAACAAAAGCGTTCTCAGTCCAAAAAAAGTAGTGCTGATGGAAGCCAGGCGCTGGAACAATGTCTCTCCACCAGACTGCTGACTATCATTAAAAAAGGTTTTTCAATGTATTTTTTGTGAGTGTGATGTATCCTTTTGTTCTCTGGAATAAGTGCTAACGCTGTGTTTTGCATCAGTTTGTCGCAGAGACGAGACGGCCGTTTCAAAGAGTTTTCCTCCCCACTGTGAAACCAACGCAGCCTTGGCCTGCATGAAAAAAGCAGCTCGTTTGAGTCACTGAATGGAGTCCAAACACGACTAAATGAATGCAAATTAGATGTCACTCTGCTAACCTGAGGCAGTTTCACATCAGGACACTTACCTTTACCCAGAATGTGTGCATGTTTGTGTGTGTGTCTGTGTACATACGCTCCATCTCAGAGATCTATTGGTGTGTATAAACCACTTGAGTGAGTAATTATATGCTGCTGTGACACAGCAGGCGTCATAGACCCTGGCAGCTAGACAGTATTCAACCTGCTACTGTTTTGGTATATTTATGTGTGTTTGTGTGTGTGTAACCTCAGAGAGACAGTGAAATACACAGCACACATATAATGTGGAGAGGGAGAAACACACTCGAGCAGCTGCAGCTTCCATCACTCAGCATCTCATCTTTAATAAAGGATCATTTCACTGCCCTCAGAGAACATAGTATGCGTATTTACATATGCATTTTTGAATTAGCGTAGCTGTCAACTCTACGTCATCAGTGAGGAACAAAAGAGGCGGAATGGTCAACTTACAAACCAAGGCAACCAATGTCACCACAAAAGCTGTTTTTCTTTACTATTCTGGTTTTCTTTCTATTTCTTTTGGTAGTCAATTCATGTACATATCTCTTAGCAAAACACTAAAACAAACAAGCGGTGAAACCCTGTAGAGCCCAGAGGTAAAGAGAGAGACGAAGAAGCAGATTTCATCTCCACTCAGTTTTCTTTCTGGCTGGTTGGAGATTGTGTTGCCTCTTGGCTCTAACGCTGACAGCACTGATTGGAATCCTGGTGTGAAGTGAAATGAATTGACACATGTGGACCAAGGTGTGTGTGAGACTGTGTGTGTGTGTGTGTGTGTGTGTGTGTGTGTGTGTGTGTGTGTGTATACTTCTATGAGAACCAGTTTCTGACATTCAGAGTGAGGACAGGATTTGGTTGAGGGAAAAGCAAACATATATGTATAACCCAATGAATTGTCCTCATATTGGTGGAGTTACAAGCGTGTGTGTGTGTGTGTGTGTGTGTGTGTGTGGACTTAAATGGAATGATAATGCCACACGCAATCTGTTCAGCAGATCCGAGGGTGATCTTGTTTTGCACCCTGCACTGGAGAGGGAAACAGTGGGTGAATGGGTGTTAATGCTGGGTGGAGAGGAGGAGGGAGAAACTGACACTCTGATACAGTGACTGTGATTGAACGAGGCAGAGATGGAGAGGCAGAGGGATAAACAATTAGAAGATAAAGAGATGGATACAGAAAGCCACAGAGCTGGAGAACGAAGGGGAGGAAGTTCTTCCTTCATGTCAATTCATGAGGATTAGACGAGAGAATGACTGATGAGCTCGGGGCCAACAGAGCAGCAATTTACTTTCTTCTTTTACACTGCTACGGGCACTGAAACACTGCTGATGGACACACACACACACGCTTCCATGTGCCAATACAGCCTCTTGATGAACAGCTGCCACATTTGCAGCAGCTGTTGCTACATTCAAACTTCAGCTGTAACACTGCATCTACTAAAATGAGATTAGCACTGAATTACACTGAGCTGCACCACACAAACTAGTTCTGCCAGATGTAACTGCTTTGCTGCTGAGTCACGGCAACAGCAAACAAAATGATGTCGTCTTGACAACTCGGAACAATGACAATGCGACGTACTGCCTGAACAATTTTCTTTATTTCTGAGTGCTTTAATTACTCGCCCATGTTGGATTAAAAAGACGAGGCTCAAAGTTAACTCTTGATCTCAGTCAGGAAACAATCTCAACTGGTCGGTGCTGAAGCTTTCAATCACATCCCATTATCTTCATCACAATTACCTTTGAAGCTCAGCTTATAAACCATCCTTGATGAAAAGTGTTCAGACAAAAATGGAAATTTGAACATCTGCAATTCCATGACAACTGGAAAACTCCATGTGCTGATGAAGACTGTTTGATATGACTGAAGCTAAATGGACCGTGTGGCGAGACGATCTCCTCAGCTGCCTTCTCCACGGTCAACGACTACCACCTGGAGAGTTGGCTAATCCTAATTACAATGATAATATTTTACTAACCTCCTTTTAGTCATATCTAAGAATACTTGTATATAGTTTGGGTTTTATTTGCACATTATGAGAGATCTGACCCCAGAACCCAGAAGGTGAATGGAATGTTCTTTGTGGGTAATCGTCCGCTGCTGTGGCTCTCAGGGCAAACCCCCTGTTCTCTCATCCTCTTTGCACCGTGAATGTCTTCTGCTGCTGTTAAGTACCCATCAAACGTAGAGTAGAAAACAAACTGCATGAAGCCTAATATTTGTTGAGAGATGAAGACCAACCAGTTCTCGTTCTTGAATTACAACCTGCTCCATGTTTGCTGTGAGGCAGTTCAGTAAGGTATGATACCTGACAAGTTGGATGTTTTATTACTGGTGCATTCATTTAGGACTACAGACAAACACCTGAGTCACTGTTACTAGAAGTTCACCACAGCCACCAGTCACTTTTCAAGTTCCAATCTGCAGTCGTTTGATTAATACATCAAAAAACATCATGTAACTGACATGACTGAAACAGTTCAGGTAAGTCGAACTGAAGAGACTCTCAGCATGAGTTAAAAATGCAGAGGCAACCTTAAGGTTCTTGCCACTTCAGGTTACATTGTGCATGAGTAGAAAGAAATTTTCATCTCATCAAATTACCACAAACTAATTACCACACAGTAAACCTTTGGAACCCCAAAGGGTCTGGGGCCCCAGGGTAGTTGCCTGCTTTTCCCCGATGCTGTCTTCGCTCACAGTGACATTTAAAAAATTCAGCAGCACCTTCTTTTCCCAGAGACAGTGCTCTTGTTACTCTGCATAATCCAAAGAGCATGCTGTCAGCTAAAAGTAGCTCACTGAAAAGTGTTACTGCAAGGTCTAGATTATTCAGAGCAACCAAACCAACCAAAACCAAAGGGATCTGCTTGGATATATACATCTGCTGTGTCTTGACGAAATGGCCCTTGAAAGATTGTTTGGACAAAATGCTGTCAACTGGTCCAACACACCAGGCTACCTGACATTCCTGTTTCCGTCAGTATTATATTCACAATTGACCCTCCTTCTGTGTCGCATTATATGTACACCTGCACAGGCTCACATTACATTTGCTATATAGCATGTTCAATAATTAACCCCACATTTAGTGAGATTAAGTTCCAATCATGAACATTAGATGGCAAAATTGGACAAGCTAACCTGCTCTCACTATGAGCACCAGTTTTGATGAATGAACAGTTGTGGATCCATAAATGTTTTTATTTGTGCTGGCCACAGTGGATCTGTTGCCATGGGAATCAGCGTCAGAATTAGCAGTCCCTAACTCTTCCTCGTCTTTATGGGAAACTTCACACTCACAGGTGAGGGGAAGACAAAAGTCATTTTAAGACACCGCTGGAGGATGAAAACTCACTGAACTTCTGGAATAAAGACGTTAGCAGAATGGTTCCAGTTCATGCTCTGTGGGTAACAGATTTTCAAGCAGCATAGCGCAGAAACGATTAGTCCATCAATTGTTTCATTTGTCACTCGAAAATGAATCAACAGCTATTTGCAAAAGCCAAACACTGCCTGGCTCCAGCTTCTCAAACTTAAGTATGTACTACTTCTCTCTCTTTTATATCACTGGGTATTAAATAGCTTTTATTTCAGACTGTTGCTAAGACAAAACATACTAATAATCAGTAATTAAAATAAACACAATTTGCAGCCCTAAGCCAGTGCTGGTCCAAACTGTAATTTGAAGCCAAATTTGAAGAACATACTATCAGACAGTGGTGCTGTTGAGTCCACAGCCTGTCTCCCCCGAACGAACACACTACAGCAGGGGACTTGAAAGAGTCTGTGCTGCTCGGTACAAAGCCCACATGTTTACAGTGAGACTGTTCCTGTGATTAAGGATTAATTAAGTTTAATTAATTAAGAAGGCTTTCGGGATGAATTAATGTTACTTGGACTAATTCCCATGGACACACACAACTGGTGAAATCCTCTTCCCAGAGAAGGAGCGCTTGGTTTCTCTGGCAGAGAGGGCTGGACTTTGAATGGATCAACATGCTGCGAGTGAACAGTGCTCCTGCTGCGACGGAGTTATAGAGTTTGTTAGAAACTTCATTTAATCTACTGCAGTGGCTGTAGTGCAGCAGCGTCTGGCCTCTTACGTGTCAGCTAAGCACAAAGATTTACTGATCCATAACAGTGAGGTGAGCAGACAGACGCCAGCAGCTAGCATTAACTCTGAGTTCATACTGATGTAGCATTTATGGAAGAGGTTTATTTTTGAGTGTCTACCTCCATCATTTGATTCAGTTTAACAAAGATGAACAAACAGGGATGGCCGTCCCCTTACTTCAACCCTGCTCTTTGACCTCCTCACTACTGGAAAACTTCAGGATCTTCTTCCATTCACCACTGCTTCATTTGAACCATGATGCATCTTTGGAACTCTTTCCAGCCTTTAAACCCTCGACCACCCGTCTGTCCTAATGCCAGCCGAGTTTGTCTTGGATGCTCCACTGTCTCTTGGATCCTCTGTCTGGTGTCTCTCTTCTTCCCCCTGCCACTTTGCAGTTTGCAGGCTCTTCCTGGCAGGACGGTGGTCCACATGATTCATGGAATCTTGAGTGTTCTGCGTCGGCCTGTGCCTGGCCTTTGGCTCTCTTTTCCAAACTTTGTACTTGATGGAAATGGATGAGGAAAGAAAGCCATAGAGGATCTCTAACCTGACCCAGAAGGTGCTTTCATACAGGGAGTGCCTGTATCTTAAATCAGCGGCAGAGGCTCCGGGCTGCCTCTGATGATCTGTGCCGCTGCAGGCTGCTGCTCTCTACCTGCTAGAATCTCATCATGTTGCTAAATACGTACAGCAGGTTGTAGCTTCAGAGGAAATGTTTAGCAGCAATATGACGTTTTTAATAAAGCTACTTTTGCTAGCTAACATTAAAACATACTGACTTGGATAGTAATCTTTGAAAATTTTGCTCCATTACTGATTCTTTTCGCTAACCTGTTTCTTCACTGCTTTTTACAAAATGTGTGATTCGGGAACTCAAATACCAAACAAACCAATAACATCAGCTTCTGTGCTGCTGTCCGCAGTGTGGTTGCCATGGTCACACAGTTAGCCACAATAGCAGTTACAAAACTTGAACCATCATCACCTTCACCGACAGTGCTCATTCAAGAGAGCTGTAGCCGCCTTCTCTCTCCTTGTTGCTGCCGCCAAATATCGTGTTTACACTGAACACAATGGAGGCGGTGACGGCCACAGCCCGCCGTCTGCAAACACCCCGACCCTAACCCCTGCAGATCTGCGGCAAAGCAGTACGCTCCCCCGTCCTCAAGAACAACCGGAGAGATGATGGGCTTTTTGGGGGCGTTTAACACCAAGTTTGCAAAGAGATGAGCAAAGGACTGTTTCTGTTTATGCTTTTCAGAAGTTTAGAACGATTGCAAAGCAGCTGATTCCTTTTCAACTTGAACTTACATGACTTAAAACACTGTCTGCAGCTGTCACACTCTGAAAAGTTCTGAATCAATGGAATCAGCAAAGAGAAATTACTCATTATCTTAGCAATGTTTGCTTCCCTTACATAAGGAGTGACTAAGTGACACATGAACCGTATGTAATTAAAACCAGCAGTCATTCTTCACTCAATAACCAAGATTTCCATTAGTGTCTGCACATTGTGCTGCCCTTAAAATGCTGGAAATTGCATTTCTCATTAAACACTAACCCTGTTTACACTTTTAAAATGTGTTTCAGACAGCGGACAGCTGAGACACATCGCCACTCACACCTGTGTCTATCAAAGGGCCCTGTGCACATTTATTACATCAATCAACATGATAGAACAGGAGTAGTCTAGGTTTCAGTAAAGGTAAGAATTGCCTGCCCAAATGGAGATTAGGCATCTGGCTCCACCTGCACTCCAACCACGTACATCAGTGTGCCTCTCCATTCTTTGAGCGCTGTCATCAAAACAACCACCACGTCCTGCATTGGCGACGTGTTTCGCTGTTACGTCCCTTTGTCAGGACGCATTAGTGCTTGCACTGCAAAAGGTATGTGGTCAAATGTGTTGCAGACCACCTTGGCGATCGGTTTGAGCGATCGAATCGCAATGCGTCTCGGTGGTTGCTTGTATTTAGCGCTGTCCAATTGCCAGACGCAAACCTGCTCAGTGAGACACCAAATGTTTTCAGAGGCGGCTTGTTGAGTGTTAAAGGTGCTTCTGTGACTTCGGCTATTGTGCTCATTTTTAATATAATGTAGTATGTGCTGCTTTTTAAATGCTGAAATGATTAAATGATTCCTGAGGGGACACTCATTCTGTGGACATAAACTCTGTGATGTGTTGTTAACAGCACGTTAACTGACAGAATCTTTCTCCTTACATGATCACACACCTTTGATTGTGGTGAGCAAATTGTTCATACTGAATAAGATATGGAAAAACATAACAGTTATTCTGCCCTTTTCTGTTTCTCTACTCTATAATTAATGTGCATGTGTGACTCAGTGTTTCATCATTTGCATGCAGGCTGTCCTGCTTCAGTGCTGTTGTCTTACTCTGAGTGAAGCGGGGAGGGTTGTCGTTGACATCAGTGAGGGTGATATTAACCACAGTGGTCCCAGTGAGCCCTCCTCTCTGTCCAGCCATATCTTTAGCTTCGATCACCACCTGGTAGTGCTCCCTCTGCTCACGGTCCATGTCACCAGGGCCCAAGGCTGTCCGGATCACTCCTGAACAAACATAACACATGCCTCTGTTTAAATCCTGTTCATTTTCTCTTTTTACATGGCTTTGTCATCAGCGTCAGCTCTCTTTCACCCCAATCCCACAGCGTGCTAAACTTCGACAACTCTCAGAACAATCAGAGAGCTTGCTATTTCCACTTAAAATGTATTTTTTCAGATGAAGCTAAGCCTTTCTAAAGTGCTGTATTTTGCTCTTGTTTCTTCTGTGGGTGAGAAGAACCAGCCATCTGTTATACAGATATCTAGCTTGTTTTACATCAATACACTGCTTGTTACAAATGTTTTGCAGATAAAATCATTTGGTGCAAACACTAGTCTAAAGTGAGAAAGCAGAACTGTAACTGGTCTTGTGAAGATCATAGATATATCATTCAGGATGTCTTTAGCCTAGCTTAGCACACACACTGGAAACACAGGGGAACAACTAGCATGGTTCTTTCCAAAGCTAAAATACAACTACAACACCACTGATTAACACATTGTATTTTATTTGTTTAGCCCAGACATGAACAGAAATGTAAACATGACAATTTGTTCCTTAGCAGGAGTCATGTGCTTGAACAATTTCTTACCAGATAATACCAGGCTTATTACCACAGCTTTTCATTTGACTCGGTGGGTGAAAACTGTTTTATGACTTGTGACTTACGATGATTTGGGCTACTTTTTCCAGCATTTTGATAGTTTCCTCAGTGAAAAGTTAGTGTATGTATGTGTATGTAGGTATGAATTGGCCTCTCTCCTTTTTCTTTGGTATATTTTCATAATTTTTTTTGTTTGCAACAGCCATTAAATATATAATTACCTCTCTACGGTAGTTTTCATGCTATTCCTACGCTGGATGCAGATTGTCTTCACATGCAAAGTGGACTACAAATGATGCAGGACGTAGTCCAGTGTCAGTGTATCAGTCTTTCTGTGTTAACTCTCAACAGAGGCATCAGTAACTCAAAGGTAATGCAAACCGAACATCTTACCGCTGCTGCTTCACATTAAAAGCTTTAAAAGCATTTACAACTTTAATACACACACGAGTCTTCCCATCTCACCCTTGGAAAGCAGGTTTCCCACTATCCCCTCCACTGCCATTAGTCGTTGAGCCACAAGTTTACTACAACATTCTTTTTTCACGTCCCACTTCCTCTCAGCATCCAGACAACATGGTCTATCATTACTGCTTAATCCATGCAAGCAGTAATCTGACCACGGCCCTGACTCCTCTATTTGACAGAGACAAACAGATGAGCAGAGAGAGGGAGATTACTGCACTGATTATCTAAATGGATGGCTAACTTTTGAATTTATAGAGAGGCTACCTAAAATCAAGGAGTTGAGCTGAGCTGTGTTTTTTTTATGATAGCAGCCCCCTCCTCTCAGTCTTTGTAAGTGTTGTGAGAACAGTAATGTGCAGGGTAAAGGTGGACAAAGTGTGTATTTGCGTTTCATTACTTGCTCTTCCCAGCTTCTCATGCAGAGGAAGAACAGATGTATTGGTTTGAAATGAGATATGGAGCTCCAACAAAGGAGAGGCTATTCCCACTACCTGAGACACTGTTGACTCACTGTTTAAATCCTGCCGTTGGTGTTAAGGTGCAAGATTTCCGGCACAATGTGATAAATTGAATCTGATAAAATGAATATGGAGGAGTGAGATCAAAAAGTGGCACTGGTAAGAGAAAAGTGGAACTGAAAGTCAGCAATCCACCTGGAAATGAGAGACAGTGAGTGGAGCTTCTTGTAGCTCCAGCTTCATGTACTGTAGGTGGTGGTTGGAGCTTTAATTCACTATTTTTCTGCTTTGTGATGTTTGCAGAACAGCAATAAAGTCTAATGCTTTGGTGACACTGTGTGAAAGGACAGTCTGACATTTTTGGGATACGTTCATATGCTGTTTTACCCGGAGTCATGTGGACAGGCTGACATCAGCGTCATCTCTGCGTGTCCACCACAGAGAGAACTCTGTGGCATCTTTATCCTTGTTTAGCACAAAGACTTGCTTTAAGGAACACTCTGACATTTCCCAAAATGTCAATCGGCTTTAATGCACACTTCCTGCTGCTGTAATAGCTCAAATTGCAAATTCAGTTTAATGTACACTTCCACAGCACTAATTCCATCAGTGCAGTCATCAGTTTGCTGCTCTCACTTTCAGAAACGCTGTTTTCAAGCATTAATTATTTCAGTTTTGCTTTTCCATTTTTCTTAAATTGCAATTGAACTACTGTCAATCTGACGCTTACTGTAGATTTCTCACAAAAGGGATAATGCCCTTTGAGCAGCTGGAAGGCTTTTAATGTAAATTCTCAGAGCCGGAACTGCTGAGTTTCACTGACGGTAATTTTGCAACAACAACAACCAAAAAAGGCAAAATGATAGCAACTGGGACTAATCGCTGATTGAAAACAAGATTTCTGTAAAAGAATGGAAAGTGAGAGCAGCAGAGTGGTGAGAATGACATGACACTGACATTGCACTGATGGATTGGGTGTTGTGGAAATTAACATACTAAATCAAGAGCGCAATCTCTCTCTCTCTCTATCTGGTTTCAGGGGAAGAATGGTGGAAAAGACTACAGCCTTCACAGTACTTCTTATTTGTTAATAAGGTATACATCATGTCCAAAAGGCTTGGCCCAGTGCGTGTATACTTTGTTTTCTAAAGAATGAAAAAGTTCTTTGATCTACTTTAAGACTTTCTACCTCTGATGTGTATGTCTGCCTGCATCATTAAGGAGTATTGAGCTGTCTTGTGAATGTTCTTAATGGAAGCGAGAACCATCAGCTACAACACTGGGAATGAGACCTACAGTCCGATTCTGTCAAACATACCTGTGTTCGGGTCCACAGAGAAGTAAGGGTGTCCCTGGCTGATGCTGTAGACCAGTTTGGCACTGTTCCCATACATACTGTCATCAGCATCTGTAGCTGTCACCTGGATGACAGATGTACCTGAGAGATATACATGGACATGAGTGTCACTGACAAAATTAGGGTTATTCCTCTGATTTAAAAAAAAAAAAGATTTAATCAAACCATCAAAGAATGCTCCTCTGCAGTGCCGAAGTCGAGTGAGAGCTGCCCTTACCTATATCAGACCTCTCAGGGACGCTGCCGGTGTACACTTCTTTGCTGAACTGAGGCTCATTATCGTTGATGTCGTGGAGTTTGACGGTGAACTCGGTCTCTGGCTCCAGCTTTTGACCTGTCCGTTTGTTGACCACTGTGGCTTTGAGGATATAAAAAGCCTTCTCCTCACGATCCAGGCGGCGAGTGGCGTGCAGGTCACCGTTATTCTCATCAATGACAAAGATGGTGCCGGCCCCCTCGCCAGACAGAACGTACTTGACTAAGCCATTGCCGTGGTCCTGGTCCGACTGGAGCTGCAGATGGACACACATATGAAAATGCCTACTTATCATTCTCTGAGTGACAGTTACATAACAGACTTCAGCACCTCAGACTTTCAACAGACCACATTTCAAGAGCATTGGAGCATAAACTTTTTTTTCTTGCCCTTTTAGATATTTTATTTTTTTATCTTTCAAAAAATGTCAGCTCCATTTAAAGACAGCTATGATAGCCACTTTTTCAACGTAGTATATTGTCTAGGTGGGCTCACATCCTGGGCTTTAAAGTAATGGCAGTGCCTTTTATAATGGATATAAATCCACTTATCAGTGTTCTCTGTATACACACAGCTAAGCTAATTCAAATACACCCAGTAATGAAAAAAAAAAAAAAAAAAAAAAGATTTTCTTGCCTCCATTTGTTTCATTTGTTCCTGCAGCATCAGATGTGAATAGTGAATGCTCCATAATGTTCTTTATTTATTTGTAATTAATTGTGCCCATTCATTATTGACTTAATTGAAATTTTTTGTGCACATTTACACGACAATGTTTGTCAGAAGCGAAAGCAGAAGTAAAGTGACACTGTTATAGCCCAGCAAAGACTCTCAGAGATGAGGTCAAGGTGGATGGTGGGCTCAGAGGAGAGTGTGGCGTGGTTTCTCGTTTCCTGCTGACAGTGAACGTTGGCTGTGTTTCACCATGACCACGCTCTTTTCCTAACTTTAAAGGATTAGCAGATAGACATTCTACATTTCTATTATTGTCAATGAATGTGGAGACTTAAAATGGTCAATGTATCTTACTAACAAGTACTGTGTGTGTGTGTGTGTGTGTCCAAGCCTCATGTGTATTCTTCCTCTGTGTCTTACAGCTTGCGTACAGCGTACACCATCCTGCTTCTCAAAACACCAGAGCACCAAATGCTCCTCCGTTTACAATAGACCCCAATAAATGCATGTTTCATCCTGTTTGAGATACATTTGTTAAAAACTACAATGACCAGCTGTTTTATACTGAGTCTTTGAAATAAAATAAAAAAATCAAACTATGCATTTGTGGGGTATATTTAAACATGGACACCTCAGGAACCAATAGGCTTGGGCCTAGGAGCCACCGACAGAGCTGCTTTTGGTCTTTTCATGGAATTTCTTGACAATAACATAATGCAGTATTAACATCCTTATCCTCTTGCCAAAAGGGTTGTCATATTGGAAAGAACTCACATGAGTCTGTGTGGAAGACAGTGACTAATTAAGTGTTTAGTCCCTTAGTTTGGAGGAAATGTTGAATGTGGAGGACTGAGTGTCTTACACACTGACCAGTGCTGCATGTATTACAGCTATAAGGACCGAACAGACAGACATCTAAGCCTTGACGGGTTTATTTCCGTCTGTCTAAATTTAAATCCTCCAATATACTTGTACTTTCCCTCTGTCATGAAAAGTGCTTATTGATGGTTCGTGGATGTAGGGAAAAGAGGATGGACAGGCCAATGGATGGCGGTGAGCCGCTTATATAAGACAGAAGCAAAGAAGAGCAAAGACAGAAAGACAAATGAAAGACCAAGAGTCAGCTCAAGACTGAGAAACAAAACAAGAATCTTCTGACGGCACAAACCCCAGCTGAAAATGAAGAGAGAGCAGCAGAAAGCCATAGTTTGTGTTGTGCCTGAAGGAGTAAACATCTATCGGATCTGCTGTGAGGTCTGCTGCTTTTACTCTGATACCTGCAGCAATAACCCTGCTCTCTCTCTCTCGCCTCTTGTCTTTGTCTGTATCTCTTGACCTCAAGTGGCTTGCTGTTCACCTTTCATCCCTTCATCCCTGCTTTACTCCTCCAGGCCAGGTGTTAGGGTGAAGCCTTTGATTATACGTGTGTGTGTCTGTGTGTACTTGTGCAGCTATCGTTCTGAGAACCACTTGGAGTTTTAGATCTTAAGAGTGAGGATACTTTGGAAAGTAAGGACATTTTGGCCAAGCCCCCCGTTCTGACAGACCTTCAGAGGCTTATTTGAGGGTTAGACTGGGTTTAAAGGGTTAGGTTTGAGTTCGGTTTAGGTTAGAGTTAGGCTCAGGGTTAATGTGAGGCATTTAGTTGTGTTGGTTTAGGTTAGGGTAAGGTAAGAGTGTCCTCACAAGGATAGAAGTACAGGGATTTGTGTGTGTGTGTGTGTGTGTGTGTGTGTGTGTGTGTGTGTGTGTGTGTGTGTGAGTGAGCCATTGCAGCTGCTACCTTCTCCACTACCTGTGGGAGGTGTGAGCTACTTACAAGCACCGGCTTTGGATGGATTTATGTGAGGGTTTAACATTTTTTATTTTTATAAAACATGTGATTCAAACCTGATTCACAGTGTTTTCTGCTTGTTATGTGAAGGATCTGATGACCTTTGTTCTGAAGAAATGACAACTGCAGTGGTTGCCTGTGGGAAGCCCTTAATCTGAACTCATTCAAAATCCCCTTTTGATTAGATTACACACACAAGTATGCAGACTGTGTGTTTGGATGTTTCATTTGGTAGTACTGGCCTCGCAGGTCATGACCGTGACAGATTCTTGAGAGACCCAAAGGTGTGAGTGTGATTCACGGCATACTGTGAAACTGTTAAAACAGTGCACGGGGTGTTGCCACTCTTCCCACTGTAGTGCAGAGTGGACAAACCCTGCACACAGTATGTAATCCTCAAGCTAAAAACAGACAGACTAAGTGTTCCTTTGACCCTGGTCTGTGTTTGTTTGGCATATATCATCTCATAGACAGAGCGGGAAACTTGGAGAAAATGCAGCAAAAATACTGTGCTTGCTGTTACTAACCAGCAGTCTAAATAGCAGAGAGTGAGGCTCTGAGATCAGCTCGCCTTCCAGCTGATTCCCCTCCTTTACTAACCAGCAACTACATGACATGTTCTGCTCTGACAAGCACAACAGTACATAACTCTAACAAGCTCCAAGTGTAGCTGTTTGGGGAGGCTGGAAATCATTTCAAATAATGTAATTCTGATTATTATTTACAGAAATGGCACAATAGTGTCTGTAAAGCACTTCTGTTGTAAGGTTAGCATGCAAGTCATGGTATGAACGCAGTGATATGAAAAGTAAGACCAGAAATCAACAGCCATGGTTGCAGCTTTGTGATTTCACTGATGGGTAAAGTTAGGAGTTAGCAATTCAGAAAATACAAGCAATACGCTGTCTGTTAACACATGAAGTGAACAGAGAGCCCTAATATGAATGTAATAGTGCTGAGCAGGCCCTGATCTTCACTTTTGACTCTGAATTTTGCACTAATATCTAACATGCAGATTTACAACAAACAAATGATTAAACAGACTGTAAATCAGACGGTTTTGGAGCCGCTGAAATGATTTGATCATTTTTAATGCGCAAACTTCCTTCCTGCTTCTGGGGTTAAGGCTAGCAACACTGAGAATAAAATGATTTTCTGTGGCTTTGATGACAGTCAGTCTTATGCCCCATGTTGGGGTGTGCCTCTAGCACTTACAGTCAGAATAGGACTAATGCTCACAGTAAAGGCTTCACTTGCAAGACTTGTCTGTTGGACTAAAACCTCAGCGAGAGCCATCATTCAGCAGCAAGCATGTGAAACTCTGCAGCTCTACAGGGACCGTGAACACTGTAGCTGTTTTTCTAGGCTGTGTGTAGAATCGTTTCACTCATACACAAAAAGTCAATTATTAAGGATCAAAGGATCATCGTTGGCTAATTCAAAAGCACTAGAATCCTGCTTTATTCACTGCGTGACTTCACACGTTAAGGCATCTGCAGCTGGCCATGTGGGGCTGTTAAAACGAGACCTCATGGGCTCTTATCAATACCATCAGTTCAATGGCTGGATCAGCCTCTGAACCTTCTGGCCTTCAAAACTCACTTTCCTGTTCATACCAATGAGCCTTGATGAGAAACTAGAGTGCTGACTCACAGCCTCTTCTTCTCCCACTTCAAAAAAAAAAAAAAAAAAAAAAAATCCAAATCTGCAGACTTGGCCTGTTGGAGTTTTGCTGGGTTGTCAATGAGAGGATTTTCCTTTCAACTTAATATCTCTGTTCCCACAGAATTCCTGTTCCTCTGAACCAAAAATGCTAAGTCCAAGGTCTGCTTAAGCTATTGATGTTATTACAATGTAGAACCCCTTTGAAATGTAGCTAAACTCAGCTGTGCTCTGGAGGACGTTGGTCCTACATATTTAACACGGGATCTGATCACACACACACTGGAGGTTTTGTCCTCCCTCGCCTTCCTGGACACTGACTTTTACTTGTTTTTGACTTGACTTGACTCTTTTGTTTTGGTTTCAATTTATTAGCAATTTATTGTTGCACCATAAAATCTGGGAACTTCTGAGAGAAAGAATTAAAAAAAGAAAGTTGACAGCCTCGCACATCATGACACTCAGTCTGTTGTATGAGCGGTATGTTTAAATTTGAAGTCTCCAAGCCCTGAGACAACCCTGATGACTGACTGTGGTTTATAAAATCTGTGTAGTTCCCCTTTAAATGAAGAGGGATGGCTCATGAATGACAACAGTGGAGAAAAGGCCCTCTCCTCAAGCCTCATGTGAATGGAGTGTTACAACTGCATGTATGAAACAAACACTGGAATACTGCAGTAAAGTGAATTAAAATGATTCCTCATGTGGAGAATAATGATTTTAATAAAACTTTAGTCTCTGTGTTAGGGTGGACGTGCTCTTGTGGTGGATGACGGATGATTCAGGGAACAACTAAACCACTCTCAACAAAATTCTGCACAACCCTGATGAGACGAGTGGAATAATTAGAGTCTTCCACACTTTCTGGCTCATTGCTGATAACCCTCTGCTTAACCACACACACACACACACACACACACACACAAAAGACAACACTGCAAATCAGCAGTGAGGAGGGGTGGGTCACACCTCATCTGCCTGGTTCTGGTGTATGAAGTGTTGTGTGGTGTGTCTGTGTCACGGAGTCAAACACACAGATCATCAGTGATGTGCAGTGAAAACATTTTGAGCCACTCCACTCCACATCGTCCAATCTTCCATGTCCTCATCTCCTGCCTTTTCTGCACCTCTGAGAGGGATTATTTTGGAAGATTCAGAAGCTATTTTTTCCTGCGCTCGTTGCTGAACAGACTGTTGAACAGATGCAGCGGTAACGCAGCACAAATGCAGGCTAAGTTGCATGAAAACTGTGAGAATTCATTCATCAGTAAACCGTATTCTCAAGCAGTCAGGACAAAGGTGACAACGACACTGATCTCACTCAAAGCCAAGTACGTATCGCACCTTGATGTGCCTCCTCTGCTCTTTCTTGGTCTATGGCTGCGTGTATACAGTACGTCTGCAAAGGTCTACTTGTTGCGAGTCAATTCATCCAAATGACAAAAAATATTTTCCCACTGCTTGTAGTTTCAGTTTTTCACACTTTAAAGAAATCTATCATCTGGGGTCACCTTAATAAAAAATGGTGTGAATGGTACTTTAATTGTATATTGGAACACGTCATTTGCTCAGTTGTTTAAATTGGGTCCTCTCCTGGTCTTCTCATGATCATATTCAAGACTCGATGCTCCCATGATACACAAAACATATGTGAACAAAAAAATGTGTGAGCAACATCCCAGCAGATTACATAAATAATGCTGTTTATAAAGGGATATGCATCCCTGTGCTGTAATAGCTTTGGGTCTAGAAGACTAATGGTTTAACTGATTCATGACTGCATCAGATTTTAAATCATTTTGGGATTAATGTGACATAGCACCTGGATTTGTCAGATATTTAGAGGAACCAGGTGGATCAACCTGATGCAGACATTCTAATATGGTCGATTTATTCAAAAAATAAACGTCCAGCAGCTTCTCAATCGAGAAATGTACTTTATGATCATATAAACTGCTTCATTCTGCTGATACACAGTATATGCTGTCCTTCATTGAAGGTTGTGCTGATGTGATGTTTCACTGACATCCCTTCACATAACCACTCTTCAACCCTTCCATTTCTTATTTAACAGCTGAAACATGAAATAACATCAGTATTTACTGTTTCACTGCTGTATCAAATATTCTGCTTCAAGCAAGCGTCCAGCCGTGAGGACAGTGGACTGGACGCGGCGTACTGCTGTTTCCATGTATCTGGGACTGGAAGCTGTCTTGACTTTTCTTCCTGGAGTTGACCTGCAGTGTTTCACCTTTTCACTCTCTACTTGTCAGTATACTTGTCAGTGTACTTTCTCTTTCTGCAGACCCTCACGTCTTCTCTTCTTACAGCCGACTTCTTGTTCTTGTTTCGTTCCTGTTGTGCTTTTGTTCTGCCTGTCCTCCTCGTCTCAAGTCTTCTTTTAACAGCACCTTCTCTGTGCATATTCTTCACATTAGAGAGCCTACATGTCCCTTCTCTCCCTCCCCCCTCATTCTCTGGCCCTCTTTCCCTTTCTCTCTCCCTCTTTCCCTTTCTCTCTCCCTCTTTCCTTTTGATCCTTGCTGCCTTTTTTCTCCAGCAGTGTTCAGTCTGATTTGATCTGTCAGTCTGCAGGGCTGCAACACCTCCATGCTTTCACCTAACACGAGCTGACGAAGCCTGCGGACATTTCACCACAGCGCATTTCCAGAGCCCAGTATGCTTTCTGGAGTCCTCATGTGTCCCAGATCACTGTCTCTACTACCATATCTCCACCATACTGCTGTCTCTTACAGTTTTTCACAGTCACCTTCACACTGACAGCGGTACCACATTTATTAGGCGTCGCAGAAAGACTTTTTCTTCTCATTGCTATTTCTAACTTTTCTCGATAATCCCTGCAGCAGTGGGCCTTGCTTTAGATTCAGAGATCCAGGGTGTTAAACTCACTTGTTCATTTTTTGTGTAATCTTTTGTAAGGGATTCAAACACCAATTTGCAATTCTCATTGACTGGATGATAACCAGTTTGCTGTGTTTATATGTTAAGGCAAATTATAGTCCTTTCTGTTATCACTGTCCCTCCTTTGCCACATGGAGAGGACACAGCAAAAATATCCATAAACAGACATCCATCAAATGTACCCAAACATGTTTGTCTGAGGGCTGCAGGGTGTGTACTTGACTTTTGAGATGACAGAAAAGACAGTGATTACAGTTAGTAAAATATCTGAATACTGTAATTTGATCAGAAAACACAAACCTCTGCTATCAGGGAAGATGTGATATGAGAGCGCACAGCTACTGTAAGTACAGTGGGTGAAGTCTGCAGACTGCGGTGGATGTTAGAGTGGCTAACCTGGGGCTTTGTTTCCAACCCATCTGATCCTCTCACTGCTTCTTTCTAGTTGCTGTGTTACCAAATCCAAGCGATTAACTGGATGAGGACAATACACAGTAATTATGGCCAAACCTGTGAAAGTAAGACCCTAGTTATCTTGTCAATTTTGGATGACTGTGGCTGACTTTGCACATGGGCACAAAGCCCTTTGTGTTATGCTTCTTATGTCTTCTCTGATGCTCCCAGGGTTTGGACCCAGACACGGAGTTGGATTGGCATAAGTCAGATTGGGCCTGGAGCTGTTTGTTATTTGTTGTTTACTGTTCTTACATGAAAAAGGATGATGTCAAGCAGAGTGCATCTGAAGGTAATGCTTGCTGTGTAATTGAATATTAATTAATTGGATGAGGACTGCATAAATATTCTGTATTAGATCATTCCTACGCGTCTGCACTCCATGGTATCAGGAGGAAAAACATGATATTAATGTTAGTCTACATATACTGGTGCCCCTGCTCAACACATCCCATCCCCGCTAAACTGTCTCTAAACCATATTGTTGTCACTAAAGCATATCTGAGGCACCCAGCAGACCCCCTGCAGTGAAGGCAACCCCAGCAGGGAGGAAAAGTCTGCTGACTCTGTCTTGCTTTTCTCTGTGTTTACCTCAATCATGGCAAACTCTTGTTTGTTTCAAAGCTGACTTTGTTTTGTGCTGTCAGACAGCAGGCTTCATACAGAGCAGCACAATACCTCCCGGCATCTGGCTACTGATCAAACAGCACAGCTCCAACTATCATCACGCTGCACTGTGTGCTAACTTCACTAATAAGCCGACAAGTGAGAAACTCCTCTTGATATTAAACAGAGCAGCCGGTTAGACGGAACATCCCTTCATCACCTTACTATGTCTGCACAGGGTAAGTGAACATTATACATCTTCTTCTGAGGGCAATAATACATCAGCACACAGCATGTTTCATGTACGGCTACACCAAGGGCCTTACTTATGAATGAATGGATGAAACATTTCTTGGCCTTGAGGGTCTTAACCAACAAAAAATGCATTTTGTATATGTTTAATATATTTAATTCCTCATGGAATTTGTATGAGATACAGCATGTTCATCGCATTGACTTGTATATGTTTATTGATTGCAGTCATTCATTCGTAACAGTCATTTCTTAACATAATGACATCGCCTCTGAAACTTGACATTCTGCATTTATTATCTGCCGAGCAAAAGCCAGCTCTGACAAAAGCTAGTCTAGACATCCAATTTTGCTGCTCAGTTATGGGTTATGAAAAGATTTTTTCTTTAAAATAGTGTAAAACCTATATGTTATGGTTCCCCTGCTTCTCTCAGAGCTCCAGAACAGCAACTACATGGAGCTTGAGAAGACATTGTTTTGTCAACCACATATGTGTAGATTGGGGTTTTTCTAAGTTTCCTGTCTCACCAAGTTGGTCTTGTAAAAAGAGCTGCTGGAGCTGTGTGACATCACTCACATCTTCACTTTAGTGAAACAAAATGTAATGTGAAGTCATCGTCGCCTTTTCTCTGCTTGCTTTCAAGACGAGTTCCTGGAACTTAATCTGGGCGCTGCTCAGGAGGAGGTACAGACACAGAGGCTGCCAGCATCTGACTGGTCAAGTGACTGGTCAAGCAGATCACCAAGACTTGACTACAACACACACAACGACAGGAAGCACCATTTTACGACTGCTTCTGTAACTAATGCTTCAAAAAAGACAAAGCAGAGAGCGAGACAGAGATGTCCATGTGCTCAGGAGTATGTGGGCATTCAAAAAGAGCTGGCACTGGCAGTTTTAGGGGGAAAAAATGAAACCAAACTCCAGAGGAGCAAACTGGAAAACTACAGAGGTACGACATGCTCAATGCTGTGCCTCCCCGAGCAGTGCCCTGGAGTCCAGGTGGGGGTCTTAAACTGGATCTCATTGTTGTCTGTCCTTTTTAACCCTCTGAACTCCAACAGCTTCTGGACATGTTTGGTTCTTGTCATATTTTTACTCACTGTGGGCTCTTTTTTCACTGAGTGAGATGGATATATGAGATGGAAATCACAGCTAGAAGGAGGGAGAACTCAAAAAATCCTTGATTATTACAAAAAACCCCACCACCACCAACAAAAACAGAATCTCCATATACAGCATTTTTCAAGGTGCCCATAAGTTTTAGAAATGCTGGAAAAAAATGGGGCCTCCACATGCCGTACATATTGAACTATTTATTTTTTGAGAACCTCTCTTGTCCTCTCCTCCAGGCTGCTGGCTCCTCCTCCTGCAGGAGTCATTCAAAGCTTGCCAGTCGCACTCAGAAGGGCAGAATTTCATGTTACTGACACCATCTGTTTAGTGCAAACGGTTAATTTTGGGTGACATTTCAAAAGAGGCATGCAGAACAAAATATCTCTATTTTAAGCTTAGGTTTGCTTACTTTTGCTGATGGAACATGATACGCTCAAGGACTATTGAAAGGTCAGATGATCACTCCTGTTTTTACATAAATGGTGTCATTTCTGTGTTTTTCTTTTTTTTTTTTTTTTTTTAAAACACGTCTTTCAAACCCACCGGTAGGTTTTTGCGGTTCAGAGGGATAAGGGCAAAACATTTGAAAAATTCAGTTCAAACACAAGAAACAAGTAAGTACCAACGATTTACAAGGTCCCTGAAGGTTCAAGCCTCAAGTCACAAGTTATTCAGTTTGTGCAGCGGAACAAGGCTCAAATGTCACCAGTGTTTCACTGAGGCCGGATGAGTAAACAATGATGACATATATGTTTTCCCTTTGAAATTAAATATAGAAATAAAAATGTGTTTCCAGCTTTCAGAAGTCATACATCCCCTGAAAGCAGCACAGACACCAATGAGACACAAACAATCTGTGTCAGTATTATGGAGAAGGAGGAAAAGCATTGAAACATAGAGCACTTAAAGTAAACTTGATAGGGATGTGCAACATAGAACACACACACACACACACACACACACACACACACACAGATACATATACAATGAGAGGATTAGGAGAGAGGGCTATGAACGGTGTGTTACTGACATTAACACATCCACTATGGGACTCATTACGTATACATACGTCTGCGTGTGAGGTTAGAAAAAACCTCTCCACCTTCCTGATATATTGACTTCACATTGCACATTCTGTCTTTGTGCCTCTCCTGCCATTTTCTTCCTGTCAGCTCTCTGCCTCTCTGTCCTGAATGTGTACTGCACAGCACAGTCGCTGGGCCACAAACACATCATTATCAACACGACTCTTTACAGTTTGGAGGAGCGAAAATATAACACTGTAACAATTTTAGATATTCCATTATTGTGACAGTGTGAGGAAACACAGCTGCAGCGACGGCGCTTTCACTGCTCCACAGCAATTCACAACTCTGACGCACATCCAAAGTTGCCTAAAATATATGTTCTACAGTTCTGCAGTACGATGTGTTCAGTGTACTCTGCACTGCCATTGTGATCTGAAGTTTTAAAGCAATTTTCACTTGTTATTTTTATTCGGACCACTGTTGGGCGCTAAAGTTGAAAATCTTCAAATTCTGCACATAGTGGCATTAAAGCTGTATTACTCTTGTTTAATTTCCTCTATTACTTGTAGGCAGAACATCACGAACATTACATACAGACATGGAGCAACAATAGCATTCACTTAGAGTGATGTTTCTGGCCCCCGAGTGAGTGGAAGTTCAATACACACTTTCTGTAGCTCTGGTTTGGTCTCTTGAGAACAATATCAGCCTTTAGCTGCTACATGCTGCACTATTTTCACCAGCTAATGTGTTCTGTGTTCTCTGGTTTGGTGTTTGGCATATCACGACTTTCTTGATGAAAACAGCTGCCTGCTGCTGGAAATCTGTTTGAAGGGAGTGACAACTTAACAGTGAATGTGTGGATCATAGAGCCAAAACAGCAAGACAGCCTCAAAAGAGTTAAGTGACACTCTGGGCTCATCTCTACGAGTGACACCACTGACTTACTATTAATATAAAAATACTGATTAGTGTCACTTCAAAGGCAGCTGGTGGACAGCAGCCACTGTGGCCACAATGAAAACTCCAGAATTGTGCGAAAGTGAAGGCTACAGAATGGTGTACCAGTGGAACAAGTAGAGAAGAGTCACAAAGTGTGAACAGTTAAGTTTGGTAATGTGAGCTAACATTAGCCGCAGTGTGTTGAATCAAAAACCAAGAGTGCGTTTTTGTGTGTCAATCTTCATGTGTAAGCTATGTATTAAAGGGGAGACGACACAGAATTCTTTCACACACTCAGCAGAAGTCATGGGCAAAATGGGTGAAGAGTGATTAACTTCAGCATCAGTTCATATTAATCCAGTTCAGGAAAGAACACACATGACTGATGAGTGTCTTTCAAACTAATCAGGGGAATTTGATGTGGTACCATATGGGACATTTTCCACTTGGGAGGCAGTGGCACAGCTCTTACCTTGCCAATGTACTGGTAGTCACTGCCTGTGTACTCCTCCTGCAGGAAAAACTGGTTCCACATCCAGCCTCGTCGAACTCGCTTGAGCAGCTTCTCTCCTCTGATCGCTGCTTCGGTTCCCTCTCCATCTACGGTCTCAATCATTCGTCCACTCAAAGACAAAGCGTCCAGGGACAGGTGAAGACAGAGAACACATACAACGCCCAGGAAGATAGTCCTCATTTTTCTAGTGGAGGTGGAGGATGTACAGGTCACAAATGCTTTATCTTCCCAGCTGGACCACCCTGAACTGGGAGATGAGTCTATCAGTCATAGTCCTTCAGGTTTTGACTGACTGGGTAAAGCAGCTGTAAAGGAAGCAGAGAGACAGCAGTGAGTAGGATACAGGGCTGGGCCAAACAGTGCAACAACGAGGTCCACAATTAATTGTGAGGGCTGTTTATGGATTTCTTGGCACCTGAACTGCTTGATGTAGGAGTGCAGAATTTTCATCTTATTGATTCGGAAACGTATGCAAATCAAGTTATGGCAAACAAAAAGAACACAGCAGAAACAAACAGCCTCCTAATCATCATATACACTCGCAGCACAGTGGTCTTAGAGGGAGGTCACTGGAATTACTTTCCCTTTGCAACTCATGTCTGATGCCTTTTCAGGTTCATCAAAAGAGCATCAAACGGCCCAACCTGAAAACACAGTCGTCTTATGTGCGCTCAGTGAAATGCAGCCTGTTATTCACCCTGACTTTAAAGTGCAGATGTGAGAAGTGCAGCTGATTGCACATTCTGCTGATTTATGAAGATTTGTGAGACTTTAAACAAAACCAAATAAAATACACACATACATTAATAAATTCAACATCTTTCTCCTGAGGTAGAAGCCATGGCTGATGTGAAACAGTATTTTCATTCACTAATTCATTTGGTCAGTCCTACTTTGCAGGTGTCTGGAGTGTTTTTAAGCTTCCACCAGTGAATCTCAACACTTCCTGCAGATGATGATGATGATGATGATGATGATGATGCACTGAAATACTGTGGAAGTCCAATGTCTTCTACTAGTTTGTTGTTTATCAATTGCTGTTAAGCTATCATCAGTGAAACACTTTCACTGACGGCAGAGCCAACAGCAATCAAAACAATGCAATGACACCATTCTGTTGTACTGATGGGATTAGTGTGGTTGAAGTGTACAGTTATACTACAGAGACAACAGACAGGAAGTGTTGAGTGTGCATCAATGGCACCCAGCTTCAACAGAAAATTAAAATGAGACCAGACCAGATCAGACAACAGTCAGGCTTATGCTAAAAAGTATTTATAAAACAGGCAAAATTAGAATTAAAGGTGTTTGAAATCAAAGACTGGCTCTCTCTGCAGCTGAGCTGAATCAAGACTTGTCCATCATTTGGATTTCTGAGGTCCTGATAGTTTCATTACTTCCCGTGTGGTAATGAAGCCGAAGTGTTATGGTGTGGATACATTTGGGCTCCTTACTTTGGTGTACACACGTGACCAAAATGGGAATAAAGCAGATTTATTCTGTGAGCAACACTATAGGACAACTTTGCATTCACTGCACCGCGTGTGGTTGAAGAGCATAATGAACAGTACTATGATTCAGTCATTTCACTGACAAAGTGCCTGCTCATTACATTAGACAATTCAGGAGCAAATGTTATATGCTTCATGATCCCAGATCCCCAACAGCGACAGTAAATCAAAGAGCCCGAGCACAGCGGATGAAAGCGTGAGACCTCACATGCACACGCGACTCTAGACAGAGAGACGAGTTCTCTAAAGCTCAGAAACGGACCCAACATTTTCTACGCATTCACATAGTCAGCTGAATCTTCTTTTTTTTTCTCCCATGACAACGCTGAATATTCCCATTTACCACGGTTGTCTCTCCGTAAACAAAGATTTATTTTTGCCTGGCACAAAGAGGACGGCACATAAATGCACTCAGTGCTCCCACTGCTCAGCCGTACAGTCATTAGTAACACATGGAGAAAGATGTTTAACAAAAAGCAATATAGTCAGACTATCATTTCAAATTAACACAACAAAGGCAGAAATCCAGTGAAAAGAGCTCAGAGAGGCTGCAGCAACAGCACAGCACTACTGAAACCAGTGAGAAGGTACTGACAAGGTTAAGAAATATGAAAGATAAATGGCATGTAATTCTCACTATCTGACTGCTGAAGGCTAAGGCTGGAAAAGGCCTTTTATCAAGATGTGTGTTTATGAGAGGACTGAATTATTCACGAATGAATGGACTTTGACTAGTGCTAGGTGTAATGATGAAGGTAATGCAGCAGACACCTCTGTTCTCTACTTTCTGTCTCTCATTCTTTAAGCTTCTGCTGTCCTTCACATCCATCTGGCCTTATGAGCTGAGTTTGAAGACCTTTCTCTTTAAAGCTGTGCTGACTGAGGATTAAATGATGATGTGTAAGGTGAACTGCTTGGAAGGATGAACCCGCAGAGAAGTATCACTAACTCTGCAGTTCTCCTCAGTCCTACGGAGCATTTAAGCCTCTTTTAGCTCAGTGTTTTGGTTGGTTGGCCGGTCACACACTGCCTGTCCAGCACCAAACAGTGCACGGGCAAAGTTAGCCACGAACGTGGGAACAAAGTGGAGCATCCAGCAGCTAGTTTTTAGCCTTGAAGCATGAGATATCTTACATAAGCCTCCTCATAAATGGAACTCAGGACTATGGAGATGCCACATGGAAACCACATGAACTGTGATTAGTTTGATTAAAATGTGCCCACTTTGGCGCTTATTTAAGAAACTTACTAAGAAAAACTTAAGAACCTTAGGACCTCTTGCTGCTAGCTGCTAGCCTGAGCAGACAGCAAGGCAGGACTTGCACTCTGTGTGACACTGTGAGCAAGCTTCATAAAGCTTAATATTAGCCTCCTGAGAAGACAAGTTCTAGAGAAACACGGGCTCCTCACCAGGAATTTTGTTTCGGCTTGGTTTTTCAGAGTGTGGCTTTTAGTAAAACTGCGTTGACTTAAGAGAAATTGGCTCGACTTCCTTTGCAAATACTGCAGGGATTGATTAAATTTACTTTAATCTATGTGATTGCAAGATAAGGAGCATCTGGAGAGACTGATTAGTGCTTGATCACTACAATATGAGTGACAGATTTTTTTTGTCCAACATTACATCTGTTGACACATTTCATTTGGTTTGAATTCGATCCAAATGTAAATGTTTAATCTTAAATTTTACCAGTTAAATCTAGATTCTGACTCATTTAATCCTTATTGGTTTATCCAGCCAGAAAAGTTTAAGCTTGATTTACACATTCTCTCTTTCTCTTTCATCTCTCCTTTAAACCTGTTCCTCATTTCTGCCTCGTTTCCAATCTGTTCACAGGAAGTAATGCCATTTTAGCACTGTTGTGACCTGGCTGTCTGTAGTCTGTAGTTGGTGAACAGATTACAGAATGGTTAAGGTACATATAAATATTCCCTCCACACAGAGAGCACATCTTTTCTCTCTGCATGCATCGTTCCAGTAAGACAAATTGTCTTGGCTTTAAATAAACATTTCGCCTGAAAATCAGATTGACCACTGACTTAGTGGCCTTGGCCTCTGAAAAACATTTCCTAAAAACTGTCTTTGTGCACTTAAAAACTGCACCGGATCAATAAATCCATACGCATTCACATTGAAGGATCTAGAAGGAATGCTTACACAGCAATTACGAGAGTGAAAGGAAATGTGCTTTTATCTTCCCACACAGAGCTCTGTCAGGGTCTTGCTGCAACAAGCAAAAATAATGTTCTTTTTTTATATGAGCTACTTTCCATACAAATGTAACTCATTGCATTCTGGAGACATGGCACGGCAGTGCTAAGTTCACACCAGAGCAATGTCACCTTTTAGGACTGAGAAAGATTTTTGGACAATAAAAAGACACAATGAACTGATTGATTCAAATGACTGTGACAAATAAAATAATTCTGTTCATTGTGCACTGGCCTTGTAGAGCACAATCTGAACCATAATGCACCACCCCAGTTCACGTTTGCAGCACTAGGGTGCAGCCCTGATATGCAACAGTGATTTTCAACCATCAGCCATCAAAACATGACTGTGTTGGTTGAAGCAGCGCGATTCCCACATGGCAACGAAACCACCTTCGTCTGATCAGTTAAAGCATACCCCCAGAATTATTCTCATGTTCTGTGTTGTAAATATATTAAAATCTTGACATGATTGAATTGAACAGAGCCATGTTTAGTTAATGCTCTTTAAGTAAATTATTGATGCTGCTGAAGCCCTGAACTGATAAATCACAAAGTATTCTCACTCATTCTTTCCTGTCGCTCACCCTTTCTTGTCTCTATCTTGCTAATGTTTCCTCTCCCTTTCTCTGGGTGTACTGCATTAGTCCCATTTAGTTGGTGCTTTATGAAAAGGCTTTAATTGAATCAGGTGGAGAACACACAGGAGACTGATTGATTCTGGTTGGACGCCTTCGCTCGCTTTTTAACGAGCCACACCGCTCCATTATGGTGCAGCGAAAGAGGCCGAGGCCTTCAAGTTTTCCAGTTCAAAGGGATTTCCCCCATCGCCTAGTTATTCTAGCGTGCATTTGAGTGTGCCAAGTCACCAAGTACTGTTAAAGCACTGCTGTACTGGCCCAAGTCCAAGCCTTCAAGAAGCCAGCACGAACATCACAGCAGATGATGATTCATTTTCAATTCAGTCATTTTTGTTTAGCAACATAACTCACAGATGACAAAAACAGCCACCTATGACACGTGTCTCTCTCCAGTATCTTAGTTATTTTTGCAAAAGGTGTTTGTGTATTAAATTTTCAGCAGCCCAACAGCAGACGCCTGCATCTGCAGCGCCTGACAGGAAAGCCTTGACATACAGCTTTCGTGAAATGCTTTTACTATGATATTTCCCTTTCAAAAATAAACATTTCAAGAGTTGACTGTTGTAGAGCACCTCGCCACTGCTTTTGCACATCTTGGCCACGTTACTAAATATCACATATATTTTACATTAGCACACAGAAACAAGAATTCTGTATCTGTCATTCCAGGTATCCGAGGATTTTCATTCATCATTTCACAGTGGAATGAAAATCAACCTCACAACCTCTTGATGAGTTAGGTAATCCATCACACTGTTGTTGCTTTTTCTTTTTACATCATTTCTGTTAAGTACAATGAATAAACTGACCTTGGCTTTCCAACAATGATGCACATTAGTGCAGTCCGTAGGCTGGGCAATGGTGCCTTTTTAAACATGTTGCTGTGCAAATGTCAGTGGAACACAAATAAGGGTCATTTATATTTTGAGCTTAAAAATGATGTTCACAAATAATTTCACAGCCTGCAGTCGCATAGAAAAAAAATTTATGCACATATCTGAGAGTGGAGTAAATAATAAAACAGAAGTTTTGTAGCTGTGTAAATATTTTGTGAAAAGTTTTATGCACACTGATGTAATGTGCACATGTGTGAAAAAGCTTTGTGGCTGTAGAAACAGTTTTTGTGTGTATAACTACACTTCTTGCACGGTTTTCTTCAGCGGTGAGGTTTCACAAAGTTGGAGAGACAGACATGAATTTTCGAGTGCAACACTGAAGTTACAAGCCATAGGAATGAGTTTTGATTCTGTTTTGATGCCTGAGCTGACCAGCCAATCAGTACGTTGCTCACTAACCATCCAATCAGAGGAAAGCGAACCGTCCACTTCCTTCCAAAGTACTAATGAGCTGTATTTGCCTCCATACTCTTAAAAAAGTTATTTCAATCTATCAGTAAGGGGTTATTAATTACGTTCATTTAAATCAAGTCTATTTTAAGAAATGTCATATCTGAAATATAAAAGCATGTTAAAAAAAAATGTTTAGCCTAAATTATACTGCATGACCTTCACAAGACATGACCTGGCATTCAGAACAGCTATGCAAGTGAAGGCAGCACGGCTCAAGTCGGGCTGAGATTAAAATGTTCTTTCAAAAGTCTTCATTAAAATCCTCCCTGTAAATAAATGTCTATGCTCTAAATACTACACAGGCAGGGGTCTCAAAAAGATCAGATCCGAAAAAGGCTGGAAGCCTCGGCCATCATGTCACATGTCTGCATTACAAGCATGTGGTACCTAAAATGTATTGAGACACTGATTTTTTTTGTAGTTTCCAAACAGACTCCCTGCTGTGGCATTACACCACATAACAGCAGTGTGTGCATGAACACGTTGGGGAGAAATCTTAGGATTGCCATATTTTTCCAGCTAAGGCAACCAAGTGAGTGACACATTCGTCTAATCTGGTGTTGGACGCTTCCATGGAAGTAGAGAACAGAAAAGGACTAAATCTTTTCAATTGTGTTATGTTGAGACTGCACAATTACAAACACAATAACCAGTTCACAGCTGCAGGAGAGCTCCGCACATCACATACGAGTCTCTGCAGGCTGCAGCAACACAATACAGCTACAATTCTGTGACCTTTTCAAGTAAACTCTACCATCCACAAGCAAAAGTCGGAAAAACTGAAAGTTGTGGATGGTACTAACAGTGATTCCATTTCCTCCTGTTTTTCCTGACCCCTCTGTTCAGGTACATAGCACACTGACCCAGGACTTCAAGCTGGAGCTAGAAACACTGCAGTTTGTTGACTGGTAAACAGAATCATCATTTCTTGCGCATCTTTCTTTCTTCGTGAGCTGTTTTTTCCGGCAGTATTTTTCCTCGTTGCCTGCAGCCTTTTCTCACACAAAGCTTGTCTCCTAGTTGCAATAAACAGCCACGCACGGAGAAGAAAGAACACGAAACATTCAATGTCCTCCATTCTGTCCTGTCTTCCTTTGTTTACACTGTTGCATTAGATATGATGTGACGCTACTAATGTGGCTGACGTGGCCATTACCGTGTGGTAACAACCCTGCATACGTTCAACTGAACTGTCTGCAGGTCCTCCATTTAACTACATGTAGGTGTGGGTTAGGCACGCGTTTCAAGAGTACTATAGCAAAAGTGTTTGGCAGACAGAGCTGATATGCCCAGATCAGTAGTCAGGCTGTTATTAAAGCAGTCAGGATTCATACAACAGTCTCACCCAGTTTAGAACAGCAGCACAGGCCAACATGATATTTCCTCTCCAATCTCCCCTCCTTTGTCTTTACAAACAGTGATAAATGCTCATGACCTTCTGGTGACAATCACAGCTCCACTCCTCCTCTGTCGCCTTCATCTCCTCCTTCTCCTGATGCATGGCTGTGTATGTGTGTGTGCCAGTGCACGTGTGTGTGTGTGTGTGTGTGTGTGTGTGTGTGTGTGTGTGTGTGTGTATGTATGTGTTGCCACCTTGCAGACAGCCACTGAGACCTCTGACAACTCCCAGAGGACCAATTAGAGGTGAAAAAAGGAGAATGTCAGCCACTGAGCAGCTTGTGTGTGTGTTTGTGTGTGCGTGTGTGTGTGTGCCTGTGTGTGCATGTTTGTGTGCGTGTGTGTGCGTGTGTGAGCGAGACAAGTACAAACCCAGCCACCCTTTTCCATCAGAATAGACCAGCCATCTGAAGGCAGCCAACAGCATCCACACCGCCTGTCCAGTTTTAACTCACACACACTGGCTGTCTCTCCCTCAAACACACACACGCACACACACACACGCACGCACACACACACACACACACACACACACACACACAGCCGTCAGATAGTCCAGTCCCCGGTCCTTGGGAGTGTGAAGTCTCATTATGAATAAACCATAAACGAGGTGCAGAAGCTGCACCTTGACTTTAGACACTTGACTAGTTTTTAAAGAGTGAACTTTTTCAGCAACTTTTTTGTGATCCACCTGACATTGCCATGAATCATTCTCTTTAACATAGACCAGACACCAGTGGCACGGCGTCATTTTCTTATTCAGTCACTGAAGCGGTCAGCTGGGCAGCCACAGTCAATACGCGCATGTCTTCCTAATCCACTTACGAGTCAGCCAGTCTGTCACTCAGTCGTCTTGTTAGATATTGAGTCTGAATGCAGAAAGATCCCAGCCAGTCAGTAACCCAGTTTCTGGCTTGGTGTATGTAAACATCATAACTGGGTTATGATTATGCCAAACCCAGATAACTCTCATTTAAAATCAGTCACATTGGCATGGACACATGGTTCTGCTCGATTGGAGTCCTCATGTTGGTGCGCTCTGATATCAACTCAATATTACTTCTACTGTTACCACTGAGAGGAATGTTTCTCCTGTGAGCAAAATATGCCATGATACAGTAAATATTCTGGATAATCAATCGAGAAATGAGTGTTGGACAGAATAACCAGGAAGTAATGTCTGTTTTTGTCTGCTTCAGAAAACTAATAATGCCACCCATGAAAGCACTTTGTCAGCTTGAAGTAAAAATCCATCAAATGGAGACGAAGACACTCACTTTTGGACAGTGTTTCCTTGAGAGAATTTATGGACTTGTGCTTTTTGAAGTGCTTGTATGAAGAATTTAAAAAGAGCTTGAAAGAGAGAAGGAAAAAGAGAAAAAGGTCAAACCGTGTCAACATACACGCCTCTGCATACCTGTCCATGAGGGTACAGCACGGTCTGCAGATGGGCTTTTGAACGCAGCCCCACTATCCCCCATCTACCCATTTCTGACATCATAAAGGATTGGGGGAGGTGGTTTCAGACACTGTTCAATGATCCAACAAGCACTTCTGTCCCCTTAAGGGTTTACAGACATGCTAGCATGGCGCTCGATGAAAAGTCAGGGGATTCATCCTGAGACCATGGAAGGCTGCTGCAAATGTCATGGAAATCCATGCAAGACTTGTCCAGACTTCACTCTGGACCTGAGCGGTGGACGGAAGGAGCAACTGACCGAGCGACAAACTGCTGTGGCTAAAAGACGAGACTGACTGCATTTAAGTCAGATTGCGGTATGTGGACTGTTTGCTGGAATTCCACAGCATGCCCTCCAGCATTCTGTATTCATCATGTTTCTCGTCAATGAAAGAAACTTTTCAACCGAATGCCAGAGATGCAGATTTCTAACTTTAGGAGTTTTACTTCATTCACTGTAGGTGAAATGTGAAGACTGAGGATAAAGTCTCCTGCTCTGCTTGGACTTCACACATACATAGAATAGCTGCTACGTTAACACTGAGGCCACACTTTCCTTGTCTCTTGACCGTATATTTAGTTACTGGAGTGAAGCCAGTGATGTTTCTGTTACAGTGATGTTTCTGTTACAGTAGCTTTGCTTTGGGTTGGAGTTTCTGCTCCGTGTAACAGGGATTTTATCTCGATGTAATGCTGGACATCTGATGTCAGCCTGGTCTTGCTTTGGGTGAAAATGACTTCTTTTTGAACGTCTCTCTGGTGCGTGAGCCGTGCTGCCCCCTGAGGAACTCAGCTGCAGTTTGGCCTGGACCAATTTTCAGCACTTGATCATGAAAACAATCTGGGCCTAAACTGTTCCCTCAGTTGCTTTGACACTGTTATGAACAAGAGTACAGTATTTTTCAAAATAAGTCCTTCAGAGTTCAACACTGTCGAAATGTCTGACAAAATTCTGTCAACTAGTTTGACATATAAATGACTGGATCCCATGAAAAGACCAGAAGTATACAATATAGCATTAGCCTTGATTAAAGCCGGTGAAGTGCAACTCTTTAGAAGATGTTGGGCCCTTCTATAGTTAAGCTAAATAAGATAACTGAAAGAGATTGCTGCTGTGTGGATTTTGATACATTTTGCAGAATAAACTCTATTTTCATTAACTCTAGTCTCAGCTTCACATGACACTGAGCTGTAGTTTAAGATGGGACAGTTCAGTTAACCTGAACAGACTGCTGACTCATAGCTACAACTATAACTAGCCACCAGTCTCATTTGGCTGGTTGTTAATTTACCATGTAAATAGCAATTATTAATGCTGATATAAAACACTTTCTTTGAGCAAATCAGATGTATTAATAAGACCATAGTTCGCAGACAATCTATGTAAAGCTACGTAATGATTCCATAATAGAAAAAACAGCAGTAAAGTTCCAATCAGTGGTGAAAAGATCACCTCCCAGTGAAGGCAGGACATTTACTTTGGTTGTTTGGTTGAGACAGCAAACTCAAATGCTGAAATGCTATCAGCTGTTGACATTTATCCTTGTGCACAAACCAGTGACCTCCAATGCAGCTGGCAAAGGGGATATTACATCACATTAAAGCCCCATTAAAAGTGAGTCAGTACTGGCCCGGCAAGGTAAAAGGGAGATGCTACGTGCCATTTACTGATTTATTCATGGAAATATTGATTGCTATTGATTGTGTTTCTCTCATGGACACACAGCCACAGAGCTACAGCAAAGCTGCTTTTGTACTCGTGGTGAATTTGGACATATGCCCATTTATTTTTACAGCTAAAACAAGAAAAGAAGGAGAGGGAAAAGCCACAGCATGTCACACACGACACCAGACTTGACGGGTCAATTTCATACAAATACTGAGGAATTGATTCATTTTCTATTGTTACTATATCAATAATATATATAATATAATAACTGTGTGGTGGATTGAAGTCAGGCTTGCAACGCTCAGCATGAATGCCTTTTACAGCTTCATGTAAAATCAAAAATAAATGCTGATCCTGATGAATACAAATGAATGAGGTACGTACAGGGCGAGAAGCATTTTCTGAGCATTGCACCAGCAATGTCAGCTACTCAGCATTCATCGTGCCCAGGTAGTCTGCTTGTCATCCACCAAGACAGGCTTTACAGCGCTTTGTTACAAAGCGCCGATCAATAATATAAACACATCAACAGACACACACAGAGGAGCAATGATCTTTGTGTATGACGGACAGCTGGGGTGTGTTGACAGTTTGTGGTCCACAGGCCATCACAGCGCACCCTCACTGTGTTCTCAACACTCCTGCTGTGATCAAAACTCTCATTATCATCACCCCGCTCTCTGATGCTTCACAATACAACAAAGAATTCAAAATCAACACATCAGTCCTCTCTTTTTTAAAAAAGTAACCACTTCAATAAGCTGGGGAGGGCACTGCAAATGCCCTACTGCAACTCTCATGGGTCCACATTAGTTTAAATCGTGCGGTCTCATTACACTTAGTGAACAAAGAGGTTTCACATGAAAATAACATAATGGGTCCACGAAACTGACAGAAATACATTTTCGAGCTCAGGATGTGTCTCCTTGACACTGATTTGCCAAAGAGGCAAAGCAAGAAAGTTCAAGTGGGGACATATGATAAATACATTTCCCTGAATCTCTAAAACTGAACCTGAACTATAACCATGACCACAGTCAAGTGGTGGTGTAGATATGAAGCTTCAGCTGTCTCAGAGTCCCCTCTTTTCAGTGCCTTTTCCATTGCTGAGCCATGTCAGGGGATACTTCCTTTTAGTCTTATGGTTAGTTGTGATGACAAACACCAGCAATCCCACGAACAACAAGCCATAATGAACATAACTGATTTGGCTTCAGACTGCTGAAGACTCATATTAACTTCAGCTGATCTTCAGTGGATTTTATCCTTTAACTTGGGTTAAGGATAAGTCAGATACCATATTTGCGTGTCTTAACTAAATCTAAACATTAGCTAGCATTTTTCCATTGCAAACACATGATAATGGCATCGTGTCTCAGTCACTGTGAATAAATTAACATGAGCACAGAGCTCTAACCTCAGAATACAACAGTCAGATGTTCCATTTTAAAAGGCAAAAGAAGCCGAGCCAAGCTTTCATTGGTACTGGAGTAGATCAAAATCATACTAAACCAGCTCTATTCTTTAAAGCTGTAACTGCTGTTGGCTCAGGTAATAGCTGAGAACCACGGTCAGCGAGTGTTTTCCTCCATCGGCCACAAGAGACAGCGCTGAGGCCATTCCAGCGGCACTAGAAAACTGGCAAAGAACCATCGACAGATGAGAAGATGTATTGGAAGTAACAGTGTAAACACTATATTTCTCTTTTACAAAATTACAGCCTCCAAACATTAGGTTGCTTTGGCAAATGTGTGTTGGCTTAACATCCTCACCTCCAAAAAAGAGCAGCGCACAGCAGCTTCACCACACTTTCAATGGAAGCATCCAGACGGGGCTGTCTGACCTACAGATGCAATTTAATCAGCAGCTCTGTGTTCATGCGGGGTGTAACCCATAAACCACTCTGTTCACAAAGGGCCAGACTGTGCTCTTATGAACTGAGTCAATGTGAAACACCTTAGAATACTCAAATGTTGGTTTTCTTTACAAACTTTTTTACAGACATACTGTAAAGAGATGTAGACACATTGTAAAGGATCACTGGAGTATAACTGTGGGACACCTAGTTTGTTATTTATCTAAACAATGGATACAAAACACTGTTTATCCATAGGATAGAATACAGCTACAGTTCACTTTACAGTTCCTAGTTCAGAGTAAAAAGAAGGGGCTTCTCTTGTCCTCCCTCTACCGCTTAATTCTCTGGGAATATGAAGTTGTGTGCACAGCACAGACTAAATGTATCATTAATTACTTTTGACACATCAGAGTGTAGAAGGAACTCAGTGCTCCCTTCAGTGCTGCCTCACATTGGAAAATACAATTGCCAACTTCAAAGCAATATCAAGATGGTGTTGAAGTCTCATTTGTGTTGCGCTGAAGGTACTTTCTGCTAAACTCTGCAGCACTGATACAGGTTGAATGTGCCTCAGAAATGGCCACTGTTGCTTTCACTGACCTAGAAAAACAGTGCTTTAAATGAGGGGAAAATGACAAACTTGACTGTATTTGTAAAATCTCACATAAAAAGTTACAAAGCAGCAAATTAAACTGCCTTCACCCATTTGATGTCGCTGGGTGGAGGGAGAAAGAGAAAATCGTCTCATTGTTTTTAGCAGTGAAACTTGTAACTATCGCATCAACACAGCATCAAAGCACACGGAGATAATCTGAGTAAAGGGCACGCTGGTCATTTATATTCACTGGCTTTTTAATGATATTGTTGTGGCTACTATGCTTTGCCCTCTGTCACTGATTCTTTACTACAGTATTAATATTAATAAATGAGTTTACTTTCCACAATTACAAGTAATGCAACTAATCTGTGTTAATGTTATATAACAGGATAACAGAATCATGTCAAGAAATGGCTTTATAACCATTGTAATTCCACTGAATACATGCGCACAGCTTATGGAAAGTGGAACATTTTACAGCTGTGCAATGCATAAGTCACACATGTCGTGTTCCAACAGATAGTTCCAAACACTGAGTCGTTCCACGCTGAACCCCACTCATTCTCAGTGTTTCCCAAGCACGCTGGCTGATCAGCTGATGAAATGACTGCATTTGTTGCCATTTTAGTTCATTAGCTGACCTCTCATGAATACAGTCAGTGGTGGTATTTTATGTAGCCAGTTAATGTGTATCATAAGATAATAGCTAGATTCAAATTACAGTTAGTTAACGTGAGCAACACTAGATGCCATAACCAGATGGTAGTTGGTCCACATTTTACCTCAATATAATTGTAGTTTTTGTTGTTCGACTGGCATACATATTTTATGTTTGGTTATCAGATTTGGTGTTACATTTAGGAACACTTACCTGCAACCGCAGCACAACACCTAACTACAATGACTGGTAGCGAGCTCAACCAGAAAGCATGGCTAGCTTGTATCTAGCAAAGTTGTTTCTTGGTTAATTCAGTCATTGTACACATCATTCATTCATTAGTGCATCGGTGACAGGTGATAAGATCAGCAGCATAAATGTAGATGACCACAGTGAGAACAAAGTGTAACTGCAGAAAGCTAAGTGCGTAATATATTTTTCTGTTGAAGAGCTGACATGTGAAGCCACGGGAGGCTGACTTTGGTGACCTCACAAGCCGGTTATCTACAAAGGAGCCAAAAAGAAACAACATCACGCCAACGTCCAAATACGTGTGGACCTAACTGCAGGTGTGTACTCTCACGTCTGTGATCTCAAACTCATGAAAATGTTTGAGAAACATTAGCTTTCAGTGTGTATTTATGTCCTTCAATGTAATAACCTTTTCCCTGTTTCCTCTGTCTTCACCTCCCCCAGTTCTCTCCAGCAGCAAGAGGCTAAACTCGACTCAAGGCCTGGTCTCCTCTGAGGTCTGTGACACGGTCTGCTTCTGCTCAGCGGAATATTCTCACCTAAAAACTCTGAGTCTGTGATGTGTGTGATGTGTGGAGCAGTGATCATCCAGTGAAGTTTATTGAGCGCTCACAGTCAGGTGTCCACATCTCCTTTTCTTCCTACTGTTGTGGTGGAAGAATATAACGGCTATTTTGAACACTTATGCCTTCTTTCTGCCATCTTTCTCTCCCTGTAGGAGATCGGACAAGTTTCTTTGAAGATTGCCCATTCAAGTAAAAACGGATCTGCCCTCTCCCTCAATAGATTATATAACCAAATGTTTTACTGAATGTAATGGTTTGTCTTATTTATTTTGGAGTATTGACCAAACCGACAGCTGGCATTGATTGAGATTCACTTGTTGCGCATGTTTATGTGAAAGTCTTAACATTAATGTGAGTAATTATGACCAAAGGAGCACGAGACATGAAAACAGACGATGTGCTCAGATCAGCTTTTTAATCAAAAGTAGCCACACCACAGTGTAGAAATATTCTGTTAGATGTAAAAGTCCTGCATTTAATTTTGCTTAAGTAAAAATACTTAAGTATTCGCTTCAAAATATACTCACAGTACAAAACAGTAGCACTCATTATGCACAATGGCCCATGTCAGAATAATGTATATTATACTAATGAATTCTGAGTATTGATGGATTAATATAATCATCTGGGGATCATCTTACCCATAATATGGCATCATCATTAATGTGTTGATTATATTTTCTATTAGGAATCTCAACCTGCAAAATAACTTTGTAACTAAGGAAGTTACAAATGTAATGGTGTAAAAAGTATTTGTCTCTGAAATGCAGCTGTGTTGAAATAGAAACGAAGTAAAGTTCAAGTACCTCAAAACTGTACAGCACGATTAGTTACTTTCCACCACTTCTGTAAACAGTCTATGTTACAGCAGCAGTCTCCCTCCAAAATTAAACACAGAAAAACTGATTAATGCTGTGTCTCTGCTGTCTCTGAGACAAGTCATACTGACATCCAGCTCCATGTCCAGAAGCCATCCTCCATGTTTGGTTTGTATGCCTGTGTTTGTGGTGGTGTTTATCCCTGGATGCTCTGACATCTACAGGCTCCTGACTGCCAAACATCATTGTGTTCACAACAAAACAGAAACCAAACTACAAGGAAGCCTCTTCCATTAAAAAGATGGCTGTCAAGTTTTGGAAAGATAGCTACAACAATGATGCAGCAAGACTTTTTAAAGCAAATGTAAAGATACAAGCTGTGGCTGCATGGCATTCTTTACTGCTGAGGCAACTGGCTGGAGGATTCAAGACCTCAGCCTCTTCTCCCACAGACCACAACATGCATGATGACTGAATGTTGGTAATAACAAGGGCACAATTTTACGGACATTGAATTTGGCTGAGTCCATTCTAAATCCTGGCCACTTTTCCAAAAGTAACAGGTCTGCAACCTGTTGTAGAAAATAGTCATGGTTCATTGACTCAGATGGAAATGCCTCAGTTACTCAACACAACAGACATCTGACAGAATTTCAAATGTTTGAAAGTACTGGAAAAATATAAACATTTGGTGATGTTACTGTTGAACAAATGGTAATCGTGGTAGCTTAACACAAACTGATAACTGTGAAGTTGTAAATGTTGATCCACAAGGGGGCAGCAAAGCCTCTCACCTGGTAGCCTCTAACAGTGAAAGGGTTACTGAAAAACTGTTATGAATAAAAGGTATTCTTAAAAAAACATTCTTAGTTACTTCTAAAACAAATGGTTGAAATCAAGACATGTGGACCTTTAATACAGGATTAGAATGCATGATGGGGAATAGAAGTGTCTCCTTTAACTGTGACCTTTCAAATATTTCAAGCAAAGTTCAGCTGTCAAATGCGACAGTCTCCTTCATTGCTCCCTACAGACGCATTTCGAAATGTGCAAGAGGCTGAGATGCATCTATGCAGCAGTTTGAATTGCTTACAGCAACATCATATTACCATATTGCATAATTTCCAATTTTGGAAACAACAAAAGTTGAACTACACTACAGCGAGGAGAAACTATATCAACAACAGATCAAATGGCTCTATGTGAAGTGTAAGGGGCCCACAGAAAATTGTCACCTGACTCTGCAGCCTTACAGAACCTTTTAGCTTCTTTTACATTTGCGTTTTGGTTCACGATCACATAATTCTACTCTCGTCAACCATGTTTCCAGGCAGCTGTTTACAGTGAGAAGGCTCAGACAGACAGACATAGTTAGAGACTAGCTGGTGAATATAGTAGAGCATTTAGCAGCTAACAATACATTATTTTCTCTGAGAATTGGTGGAGACCAAAGCAGAGATAAAAGGAGAGTGAATATTGGACTTACACTGATCAGGTTGACACAAAGATGACACAAATGAATGCTTGTGTTTCTCCTGTGTGTGATGGATGCTAATTAAGTAACTGTTTGCAAACATGATAGTCACAACAACTTTATAAGTACAAGCTGTAATATCACTCTGCAGTACTGCAAACACTCTGTTATAATTAAGTTTCAAATTTTACTTAAGTAAAACTATAAAAGTGTTAGCAGCAAAAAGCACTTAAAGTGTCAAAAGTCGTCATCAGGCAGCAGAATGGCCCCCTTGGCCCCTCACTGTAATGCCACCATACTCTGATTTATTACTACAACGTTCCTATTGATGTAGCTGGTCGAGGTGGAGCGAATTTAACTACTATTCTTTACGTGTGCTATTATTCGGAAGTTCACCTCTTAACAATATAACATTTTAGAAACTCACTTGAAGTTTTCTGTGTAAAATTTTCATCAGAAGTAACTACTAACTAAAGCTGTATCATTTCATATTTCTCTGTGAAATGTAGTGGAGTAGAGGTAAGCAGTATCAAAATTGTGCTCAAGTACACTATTTGAATAGATGTAGTTAGTTACTTTTCACCACTGTAACAATGACTATACACAAGTATTCCTGTGCGATGGTAACTCACAGTCAGTCAAATACAAATGGAAATCTGGTAGCTTTGAATGGCTTTAATAACCATCTTGCCCATTTAGCTCACCCTACCTAGAACCACTGTTCATCCACCAAACCACATCACCATGAGGAGTTCAGGCCAGGTTTGTGGGTCACTCAGTGATTCAGGAAATCAATGAATTGTTGTTGGGCTTGCTGTAGTGTCAGAAACCAGAATCATTCAACTGTCACTGGTGCCTTGTTTCAAGACAGCTAATGGTCATTAGGATGTGTACGGACCTGATTTTTGTTTGTTTGTTTTTAGTGTCTCTACTTGAAGCACACAGAATGACATCATTAGCATCATCTTAAAAACCTGCTGACCTTCAATTTCCCGCCCTTGGTATAGACCATGTAGTGGGTCGGGGGGTGGGGCTGAACATGTAAAAGCTCTCAACCATGTATGTGTCAGTAAAATGACCTACATATATGGTATTTAGTTGAGTAGTTTGGACAATACAGAGTAAATTGTTATTAAGATCTTTACTGTATGACAGCCAGGCTTTGATGTGAATGGCACATAAACATTTGATCTAAAGCTCTGAGCTCTTCAGCATTAGACTGAGGACATCTACAAGCAAGCTTTTAGTGGAGTGTAACGGTTCACAGAAACTGACAAAGCACACAACAGGGCATGTACATTGTGGGTCATGTAATCCCTGCCCCCTATGCTTGACCCCAACACAGACACACACACACACTGCACTCACTGGGTGACCCATTCCCAGCAATTACCAAGTCCCAACCAGCCTAATCCCCCGTGCAACCTGAGCTGCTTTAATCTTCACAAAAGGGAGATAATAGATGTTGAAATGTGTGTATGCACGTACCCGTGTGTGTGTGTGTGTGTGTGTGTGTGTGTGTGATGTGTTTGGTTTTGCTATCCATCCAAGACTCCATCCAGTTAAAGTTTTACATGTTTGCAGAGTTTAAAGGGTGTTTATTTTGTCTCAGTCTGTATATTTGGTTTAGATATGAAAGCAGGAAGGTCCTCAGAAGGATACATTGTGTGTGTGTGTGTGTGTGTGTGTGTGTGTGTGTGTGTGTGTGTGTGTGTGTGTGTTTGTGAGAGCTCTGATGATTGTTGCCATGTGCATCAACAACAATTAGTGATGGATAGTGTTGTTGGTACCAGATGGTCCTTTAGGATTTACAATGTTATGTAAGCACAGAGAGGGCTTGGGGAGGGAGGTCAGCAGGACTAAGGAAGATGAGAGACCTGACACATCATGAGCAGCTTTTATCACACACCAGCAGACCCAGAACACAGCAGGAGACAGTCTGGAAAATCATTGACCTGAAATCCTGTAAGGTGACATCACAGTGCCTTCCTTTGGTGGAGTGGAAGAGGACACTTTCTCTGGACAGAGGATGGACCAGACCATGAACCTGACCAGCAGCTCAAAGCCCATAGAAATATTTGGTATTTTTGCTTGATAGGTGACTTAACAATACAAACTTGAACAACTAATCAACTAATAGTTAAGGTAACAGATTTTACTCAAAAGTGCTCCCAGATCAGTGGCCAGACCAACACCAGAATGAAACAGCAGCTGAAATCTACCTGGTCTCAAATAGTAGAGCATGTGGAAATTTACATGAAGATCGAGTAAGAAAATGCTTGTAAACACGAGAATCTTTAAGATTTGGTCTGAACGGCATCAATAACAACATTTCAGACTCAAATGAAATTGCTTCAGAGTTGCAGAAGATGTGAGCAATGCTGTTGCTTAGAGTGCAGTTGATGCTGGGTTTTGAGATGCCAAAATCTGAGAAACAAAATCAGTCTGATGATGCAATCCCGGACAATGTTGATCTTTTTCAGTAAATAACACAAACGTTTTTGATTAGAATCCCTGAATGTCGGTTCTCAGAGAATTGTGACCATGATCCGTATGGAGCAGAGCATTTTAGTCTCTCTACAGACTCTTACAGTTTGTTTAAAAAGTTATTGTTTAAACACATTTAAACTTTAAACACATAATTTAAATTTGACCATATGATCTTAGTGAGGCTAATTCCCCCTAAAATAATAATATATCACCTTTGATGTCATGTAGCTTATATATCTTTTTATATTTAGTTTAGAATTTGAACAGGAAAATGACATAAAGACATAAAACCAATGATCGGTTCATCTTTACAATCAAGACTCAGCAGCTGTCAGTGCTGAAAGGAAAATATTCAAAACAAAAACTGAATCAAATTGTGAACTTAAAAATTGAAAGTCAAATCGATTAGTGTGTTTGGAGAATCGTGACGCCCCTAGTACACAAAATGTCTGCGAGGCTGATTCTTCAGTGGGGCATCTGTCCCTCATGAATGATGCTGGCTTATGTAACAGCTCAAAACAAATACAGAAGTAGTGTTTTCAGAGGGATGCTCCTAATCACTGGGTGTCACATTTTCTACACGCCATTCATACACTCTTTTCCAGTTCTACTTTTCATGCTCTGCTGTTGCAACTGTTGCTTGTGTTTACATAATGTTTATATAACCCCTATTCTTATTTTTATCTTACTTTTCCTTGCTCTGGACTCACAGTAGTGGTAATAGCTGCTGCAGCAATCTCTTGCAGGGATCATTAAAGACACATTTGCTGATTTTGTTACAGTTACCCTAAATAATTAAGATTTCCATACAGCTCAGCGCTAAAGCTCCAAAACTTAACTTGGAACTGGAGATATATGGGCACCGATGGACATGGTAGGAAAAACTCTTGTCATGCATCATACTAAAATTGCAAAGATTATTCCATTGTTACAAAGAAACAAAGATTATTTTAAGAAGGCAAACAGATAAGTAACATGACGACAATAAAACAACCGTGCGCTGAAAAGGCTTTAGTGTGACTGTCTGCCTGTGAAAAAGTGTGTTTTAAAGGAGCACTTTTTCTCATTGTTTAACAGAGTTTACGAACGTCTGTAGTGGCACTCTGTTTGCAGTTCTTTCATTCACAAGGACATCTTATCATGATGAGAACTCCTGTTTTATGGCTGCCACAGAGCCGGGAAGCAGCAGGAACACACATACACAAAGACAATGCTTTTGTCACTCTCCTTTGGAATGTAGCAGGCCATTACTATGCAAATGAGCAAACATCTAGCCTTTTAACTACGGTGTGGGTTTACATGGGAGTGTAAGGAGCAAGGATAGTGTTAAAAAACATACAGACAGGACAAGGCTCACGTCGCAGAAAGCCTGCAGTTAAGATGAACATCTAAGATGTGGTTCACTGATCCACTTTAATTTCCTTACTTTGGAAAGAACATGCAGCTGTGTCATCCCGGGCTTTTTCTATACATTATATTACAGCCTCCTTCTCAATGTGGGGATCAGTGTAGCTTCCTCTTATCTTAATCTCCTCTACAAGCCATGAATCCAATTTGGAAGCAGTTTAGGAGTCTAGTGAGAAAAATCGACTTGTTCCAGAAACCACAATCAAATATTTATGTTCAGCCAGCTCCAGCTTCCAGGCCACTCGTTTCTATGTCACATCCAAAAGTGACCAATATGAAGCACTCTGGTGACCACTCAAGCTCAAAACTAGAGAATAAATAGGAAGGAACTGAGTGTCTACTCACAAACTAACCAACATGGGCAACCAACATCTTTGACAACCAACAACCCTTTTCATAATGATGGAGTCATTACCAATAAATACACACTCAGTTGCCAATTTATTACATACACCTCGCTCAAACTAACCTCATACAACAGTGAAGAAATAAAGGTTCCGATGTACGACAGATGAACTAGTCAAGGTCCAGTAGACAAGATCTGCCAACCCAGGGAGTGATCGTGAAAAAACTGCTGTTCTCCTGGAGAGCTGACATTATGTCAGTCTTGAGAAATATGACTTTGGTGTATCCTGGTGTGAAGACAACAGCAGTGGCTTGCATGGAAAAATATAAGCACTTAATTGTTGTGATGTGTCAAACACCACCACTGTGTATTGTCCTCATGAAGCTTCACACTGGCGAAAGCTTTTTCCAAGACCACCAGCAGCACCCGTGAATCCAGGTTTTGAATGGCATCTCCTGCTGTAACCTTCATTAACCAACATTTACAAAATACCAAAGGTGACTGGTCACATGTCAGCTTTTATCTCCCTGATGAATGAATGTCAATTCTGGTGTTCAGATAAGACTTCATGGCTGCTCTTGTCACTCAAACATTTAACAATGGATCTGATTTTATCTTTAAGAAATATACTGCTTCCTGGCTACTGGTCCAAGGTGTACATCACCTCTCACCAGATGCATGCTGGGACAGCCTCCAGCCTCCTGTGACCCTGAACACTATCAGTGAGTACAGAAAATGGATGGCTTGAAGATCAGTGAGGGAGTAGCTCACAGCCTCGGTGGTGGGTGGTGGCTAAAAGAGGAGAATACTGTACAGTATATTATCTAACAGAATAGTGTACATTCCGTCAAAGGCCATGGCGAGCGGACTGCACTTGGCTTTATGTGGTTGTCTATTGTCCTCAGAGATTAGAGCCTTGGTATTAACTCAGCCTGACTCACAGCCCTCATAAAACTACAAAACAAGTTCTTACCAGTAAGGTTAAAGCCCTCAGAAAGAAAAGTAAGAAAAATTAGCTGAAATGAGCCAACATGTGATTCAAACATCACCAAAACTTTTTCCTCTTGTTTTTCTTCTTGTTCCTACAGTTAAATGTTTGTGCAGAATGATGTAGATGCAGAGCCTGGCACTAGAAGGCTGTTTTCACATTTTATCAGCTTAAGGAAAGGAAAGTTTCTCTGATTGAAGATCCAGTTTTATCCTATAGGCATCATTTGTGACAGCACAAACAGTCTGGAAGCCAGTCCTGGTCTAGTTTTCAGTGTGATGAGGAAACTTAAAGCCTCCAGTGCTCAAACACTGACAGTGGACTGCAAGTATTTAAAATTTTGCAATGACACATAATTGCATAATCGCAGATTTGGGGTTTTTTTTTTAAATGAAGGAGAAGAAGAATAGAACTTTTTTTTGTTGAAAAACCATGATTACTCAAAGTACAGTGGTTTCTATTCAAACATGTCTGGAGGGGATCTTTAAGACTGAAGATCTGTCTTCATTGAAACAAGCAGTAATTGACACATTACTGACATGTAAATGGGATTTATGGTTCAATTTCTACAATTGCCAGCAAAATGTGTAGTACTTTCTATTTAAAGAATCACACAGAGGAATACTGTGAAGATTAAAACTGGGCCAGAAAACATGTATAAAAAAAAAAAGGCCGCCCATGTAGAGCGCAGCAATAAAAGCTCTCTTTGAAATGGTCTTTTATATCACAGCAGCATGTCCAGTCCAATCTGATCCAATGAACATCAACTCTAATCAAACCAGGAATGAAGCTGAACAACTTAACCTTTGTCTTTGTGCTGTTAAACCATCCAACTGTTCTCCACAGCCCCAGAAGACAGACACTGTGCCATACGATGAACAGCTGTGGTTAGTTTGAGGGAGTCTATTAACTCTTCTGTTTCAGACTACTTTAAGCTAACTTGGCTTTGTCCTGCTTCTCCTCTCACCTCTAAAAAGCAGACAAAACCTGACGAGGAGGAACCTTTGACACCAAACAAATAAGACAGTCACGTGTGGAATGGTACTTTCTTTGTCAGTGCGTTTGTCTTTGTGTTTTTAACAGCCCGTGAAACAAGATGTAGGGAAATATTTGGGCTAAGAGGCTGAACATTCTTCCTATTCTCGTCACCTACATGTGGTGTGGTGTCACTGTGAATGCCAGTCCTGTCTTCTCAAGCTTCACACAGTCTGGACGTGACCACGGGTACGCTGTCAACTTTTCACAAGACCAGGTTTACATCCTTTTCCACATTTGTTGTACAAACAAAATGCTATAAAGCCCCTTCAAAGAGAAAATAATAGATTTTCTGAATTCTCACTCATTCTCCTAAGCGGAATATTGTTTGCACTTGGGAGATTTTATGTGTGACTCTGTGACTGTTGATGCAGCATTTCTCCATAAGGCTGTGACACTTGTTATTTCCACAACACCTACACTGTGAATTTAAAATGTGAGGGTGTTGACAGTGGCTTATCACATAAACATAACAAGAATTGAAAGGAGTACGCCACAGAAAATCTATCTTTTATCTTTTTAGTCAATTCTCACCACAGGTAGGCCTGAAAGGCGCTTGTATAAGTGTCCCTCTTTTGTGAGGGACGGCAGCGGCAGTCAGTTTCAAGTCATGTTGTATAAAATGGATTCCAATCAGGAGCCCCAGTCATAGGGGAAAAAGTTGAAAAAACACAATCCAGTCCTCTGCTTCTGATCCATATATTCAGCACAATTTAAACAGACCAAGTCTCTCCACAACATATCTAAATACACTATCGATGTGTTATGCTTTCATCTCGTCAGAGTCTGCTGGAAGTAGTTTGGCTGCAGGAAGCATTTTCTGCCTTACTGGCCGAGAGACTATTGTTTCAAACCTATTCTGCCTGTCGATCAGGGGTGTATTGAAGGACAGGGGAAATATCTTTCATGGATGTTCTGATTCTGATTGTAGCTGCTATCCTGAAACATTTGTATCCTAGCTACGGGCTTCAGAGTTCAAGTAGACCAAACCAAAGCCAAAACGAGAGTGAATATTGGATTTAGGATAAAAACATGACTCCAAATGAACAGTAATGTTGCTCGACTGGATGTGTAAGCAACTGTTCGATTACACATTGCACTGAACAGATTTATAAGGTGGGACTACGTCAGAAGTTGTGTGAGTCCATCTTCATATCCTCCATCACTGTCTGCTACACTGCTGCCACTGTCAAGGACAAGGACAAACTGTAGTGCATCATTTGCTTTGCTGAGATGGTGACTGGCTGCAATCTGCCACCCCTCCAGGCCCCGTATGCCCTCAGGACCCAGAGGTGAGCAGGAAAGATTGTGGCCAACCCCTCCCACCCTGGACATAAACTCTTTGAAACACTCCCCTCTGGCAAGAGGCTGCGATCCATCAGGACCAAAACCACAAGCCCAGCTTCTGCTTGACAGCAGCTGACCTCATCAACAAGGCCCGGGACCCCCACTGTCACTGACTCCTGCCCCATCGATGTTACATGTTACATTAAAAGCAAGTCTCCATATCTAACTTGACGTGTTACATTAACACACATTTGCAAATCTAAAGGTTTTTATTTTCACACATTGAATATTCTTCAGTCAATATTTAGCACATCCCATCCTCTTCATTTCAAACACTTTTCATTCCAGCTTTTCATTTTAGAATATATACTTGTATATTTTACACATTTGAATTGTAAATTTCTGTTTTCTATTTGTGACTCTTGACCACCAATATCTGTAATATAGCAGACAAAAAGCAGTTTCATTTCAGTTAGACTTGTCTTGTTCAGTAGCGTGGGGTATTGTGTCAGTGTGAAAACAGCCTTTGAACCAGCAACAATGGCAAAGCCCCTGAGCAAGATTACATATTGTGCTCTCGTCATGTACCAGTATTCCACCTTTCATTGCTTATTTTCCCTGGTCCATTTTTATTTTCAACAAAGTTCTCCACTCTGTTACCTCAGGTTAGCTATCAGACACTAATTAGATAGCTTGCATGTTGCTGTAGGATCAAAAAAAGCCTCTCATCTGATTTCAGTCAAAACGGTAAAGCGGTCCCGAGAATTTCGACATGCTGCCACGTCTTTTCATTCTTTCTGACCTGGCTTTGATGAACAGCGATCTACTGTATTTGCAAACACAACACACTTGGCCTGGAGAGCTGTAATTGGAGGAGCTGTCAAGCCAGAGGAAGGGAAGGCTGAAGTTGTCTTCAAACAGCAATTTAGCGGCTCCCTTCCAGAAAGATGCAGCTGAACACCTGTCAGAGGAAAACTGTTCATTTACTGTGAATGTTTTCTGCAGTGTGTTAAAAGCTGCTGCTATTCACATGCACACCAATTTGGTATGTGTTGTTGCCTTGAGTTATGAACAGGAAGGTGATAGCTAACTGTTATGGCTGTCTTGTATCACCACTATAACCTGCATTGAAACATTGCTTCGGCCTACGCTTTCCATTTGATTATACATAGTCACGGTGATAGAGGGGTACAGGTTAGAAAAACAGACCTGGGGAATGTTTGACTCAGCAAATTGTCCAGCAAAATATGGACAGGAAATGTGCTTTCCATGGAAAAATACTGATAGAAAGGATAGAAACACACACATACACACAACTCTACTACAGTCACACTTCCACTAACTTAATCCACTTAATGTACCTGATGGTGCACCTGGACCGAATCAGTGTTATCACTCTACACACACACACACACACACACACACACACACACACTCACTCACACCCAACGTCACACACATGCATACAGAGCACAAAGACTATTGTCAAGGCAGTTGTCGGACGTCAACGTAAATTAGCACACAGAGCAGTTTCAGGGCTTCATTAGCATCCAGAACTTCTATAATTAAATGTGTGTGAGTGGCTGCTCTGTCAGATGGCATCATGTACTGAGTGTTTTTAATAGTCATTGCTTTAATGAGACTATCCATTACAACTGATATGTTCTAACAGCTTTCTCACCAGCAGCATTTCTCCCTTTCTGCTAGATACAGTAACTCTCTCTAGTGGACCCCATAATGACATTGCATACACTAAGTGATCATGGACTGGCAGTGTTCTAAGCAACTTTGCTTTTTGCTAACACATTTTACAACTTACACTTGTAGGAACAAGCTCTCACAGTCAAAGACTGAATGGTTCTAAACAAGTCAGACAGCTTCACTAATTATTCATGATTTTGAGGTGTCATAAGCTCTTAATCAAGTTCCAATTTTCTATCAGCTCCTGCACAGAAATTTGTTTGTGGGACAGAGCACCTGGGTCTGAAAAGCGTAAAGAAATGCGGAGGTGCATTAAACCTGCAATCTTTCTAATGGCCAGCAGGGGGCAATTAAAATGACTGAAAAATTAAGTCCAATTGTATGAAAGCTTGTGACTCTACTTCTCACTTGATTTGACAGTTTCCTCACGAGTTTATGGTCTCAATCACTAGTTTTAAGTTTTCTTCAATACAGCATGATGTTGTAAATGATGGTCCCATTAAGAGCAAAACAGATGATAAAGCAGGGTATGATTTAGGGCGTGGCTCCCCTGAGATTGACAAGTTGCTACCACTTCATGTCCTCAGGTTCTTGGTCAGATCCAAGGTGTAGGTGTTTTATGTTTTTCCCAGCTCCATCCTCTCATGCAAATATGGTCAATTCTGGCTCCACAAAACCAAGATGATAACAGCCATAATACCAGACCTGAGGCTTCAAAACAGCAGCCCACAAACCAGTGTGTTATATCACAGAGACCACGTCCACTATTCATTACACAGTCTACCCTCACTCACTGTGCATTGTGTATGCACCCTGTCATGTGTATGAGACACAGAAAAAATAAAGAGTCCTCCTGTGCTGAAATAGTTGTACCTGGCCCTGGGGTTATTCAGAAATATGCACAACATAAACTAAAATGCTGGGTCAATGCAGGGGCCCTCTACAAAACAGGGCCACAATAATTCAGAGCACATCTGAGTTCATATTGTACTTTAGTGGTAAAAAAAAATCCCTTATGTGCTATTAACCAAATTACCAAAACCACTTGACATTTGTGGGCCTTGAGGCCCTTTGCCCAGTTGGTAATCCAGCTTTGATGCTGAAGTGTATCTGCCTGTAATATCTCACATTAACGTTTGACCACCAACTGTTTCGCCCACAGGACATAAGCACTATGCAGAACTTTCACAGGCTGCAGTACTATGAGAAGTTCAATATGAACACGGAATATACAGAAATAAGTGCTGCAACAATTTTTTTCATTGCCAAATAATCACATTTTTTTCATTAGTCATTTATTTCTATGAAATATCATAAAACTGAAAAATAACCATGAAAACCTAGTCCAAGGGGTCATCACCAAATGTCTTGTTTTGTTCAACCAAGCCCCAAACTCAAACAGTCAGTTTGCAATGATCTATAACACAGAAAAGTATCTCACTTCAGACACTGGAACCGACGAATGTTTTTGCACTTTTCCCCTATTTTTGCTTTAAAAATGACTTCATCGATTATCACAATAGTTGCATATTCCTCTTCTGTCAATAAATGACTGCACAAATGGTTTAAGCTCTAGTATCACTATATAATATTCTTGTGATTTTGGTGATTGTGGTCCTTTTAAAAAAGTACCACAAAAAAAATTCACAGACAAGACAAGACAAGACAGAGTATACAACTGACATTTGTTGTTGCTGTCAAAACCACAAAGGGATGGTGATAAACACAAAGAAAGAAATGGAAAGAAATTGCATTTTGTGCCACACTGTCTCAATAACAGCTCCGCAATCTTAAAAGCTGTTGCTCAATTAATAACAACATGCCATTAGTATATCCTCTTTAAGGATGAAAAAATGTGAGATTGAAAGAAAACAGTGTTTCCAAGCTGAAAAAAAGCTAGAAGTACAAAGCTTCTGGTAATCATCAGCTAATCAAAGAAATATTTACCTCACATTTAAAAGATTGATTTAAGCCCTAAAAATGTCTCTGAACAAGGCAAAATACCCAAGTTCTGATGATTCATACTTATCAATGGCTCTGGGGAACTCTTCCCCTGGGCCTTTGTCTTCTGGAAAGTGCTGATAAAACGAAGGTCATCAGGGTCTTACATTTTCTTATCCTATCATCATATTGATCATCTGTGTGATTTTAGTTTGCTCATAGTCTGCTCTTCCTGTTCTTTTAACATCATCCCAGTCTAATTTCTCCTCCTTTAGGGTCAGTCGCTGTTTAGCCTCTTGTACAGTATATACCAAATTTGATCCATGTGATGGTGTACCAAATGCTCCATCTGGACTGCAGCACTTGACCCTGTAACTTATGGCCTCATTGTTAGTGCACATGGTTTTTAGGGACTGGGTGAGACTGGTTGAACTCCTCCTTGACAAACAGAACACACTGACATGGTTGGTCAGAGCAGTCGAAATCGGCACCGATAGATCGACTGTTAAATATTATTATTAAACCGTAGCAACTGAGTAATTTATTTTCTATTTAAGTGTGCACATACAGAAACCCAGCTGGAATGTGGTGACATGTACAAAAGGCTAATAAACAAATGTTCACCAGAAGAAATCTAGCTGTGAAAACCAAGTCTTTCTAGTCTTTTACACCATTTTTCTAAAACTGGGGCATTTACTTGACATTTAAGTGATCAGCTGACAGCAGAGAACCGACACTATCCAGGTTACTTAAGTGGCATCTCCTTGATTTTGTTTGCCAATGATCCAGCATTGCTGAAGCTGCCCTCACTCATCTTAATAAACACATTAGGCCTGTTCCCAAGCCCTAATTTGGCATGACACACTAAAATACTTGTTCATTCAGGCTTTTCTGGTCATCTGGAGCACTTCTATACTTAGATCCATCCTGACTTTCTGGAGAATTACATGCTTTCATCCCTCTTTACTTTGACTGCTGCAGTGGCCTGTTTGTTTACCTTAGCCAAAAAGAGAATGCCTCAAGTGTGGTGAGAGTGCTGAAGCAAAGCTTTTACCTACAACAAAGAGAAGGGTCCAATATCTCTCTCTCCTCACTGATGGCTTCACTAATTTTTGGAGTGATTTTGTGCCAATCTTTTCCTGGCCTGGCTCCAGGTTATCTCAGTGAACTTTTGACTGCTTAACAGACTACAGATTGCATGACTGACCCGACTGTGTCCAGGACAAAGACTAAAGGTGGCTGAGCTTTGCCATCATGGCTCCGTGGCTTTGGAGCTACCTGCTTGAATCTGAGGCTGGCTGTGTCTCTATCTTCTTCCATAAATCTCTTCCTGACACTTACATTTCCTTACGGCCTTGAAATAATCTCTTATCTCTAATTGTTTGTTATTCGAGTTACTGTTTACGCTACTTTTTTAGTTTGCCATATCTGGTATTGGCTTTATCGTTCAGTCATTGCATTGATCTTTAAATTATCCTTGTGATGTGCTAAAAATGTTTTTTGATAAGAACATTAACCACTTCTGCATCTCACAATCCCCTGGAAATTATAATGTGGCTGAAAGAAAAGGAGAATACAAGTAAGTATTTTTTTCCCCCATTGTTTCAAATTTGAGTGCTTTTGAATCTACTTCTTTTAACTGAGTTATATTTGCTTCATTATTTCATCTTCCATGTTTTCCAAAAAGCATTTTTATGTTTTTGGTTTTTACATTTATTCTCCCGTTTTTATTGTGCTCTAACACTATATCTGGCATCTTGTTGAATATAAATTGATTACTTGTGAATCACAGATCACAACCAGTGAATGTCCTCCAAATTTAGAGTCTGGAGTTTGGCAGAGCTGATTATGCTGTGCACCACAGCTCAGTCAACTGATGATCGCTATGTATCTCCAACAAGGTCCACCATTGATACATCAGTTTAGATTAAGGACAAGGTCAGGGTAAAGACCATCTTGGGATTTGTATGCAGCCTGCAAGCAGTGTTGCCTTAGAGGCTAAGCTTAGGGAAACAAGGTCCCCTATTGTAGTTTTCAGAGTTAAGTGCAGTGGTCACAAACAATACGTCCTGGTACATGCAGGCACTGTGGGACAGGCTTTCTGAGCCAATTTCTCTGTCAGTGTCAATGGTACCAACACGGTTGTGCTTTTAATAGACTGCACAGTCCACCAGCACAGACTGGATGTCCATACAGTTAGCAGAAAAAATAATCTATTAATATTCCTCCTTTTTGGCAAGAACATCAAGAGAAAGTAGGCTTTTTGTACAAATTGGCAGTGTTTTCTGGTAAATGAAGCATATTTTCTATCCACCAACAGTTGCTAAAATTCAATTATAACTTATACAACAAATTCACACTGGTCACTGCCGCCTGGAGGAGTGGACTGGTGGAGGAAGATTACAGGAGTAACACACAAACCAATTCTCACAGCAAAAAAAAAAAAGAAAGAAAGAAAGAAAAAAAAAGCTAATTGAATTGGATGCATACTTACGTTACGTGTCTTTACTCAGCCTTAAAGTGGCAATAAGCTCATTATGTACCAACCAGCCAGCGGACTACCTCTGGTTTTTGTTCTTTCAAAAATGCAAGTGGTCAAGGTCACGTCTGAGTCAATGAGGAATGTTTGTGAGGACTGACTCAGGCCACGTAATATAGGATGGATGCCAGTGCCAAGTAAATTCCTAAGGCACTTCCATGCATGCTGGGAAACCCCAGAATCCTCCAAAGTATAAATCAATGGATCTCAACTGGGGGTCTGAATTACCCGCCATGGCTTTGAATTCCAGTGATCCGTTAAGGGTTTCCAGGTAGTTTCAGGGGTTAAGAGTTCACGACAGTGACATTCATTATTATTCTAAACAGTGAATTAAAAGCAACTAATTTATCAACTAAAATCTTAATGACTAAAAAGTTTGTGGCTACACTGGGTCAATTTATGTTTTGTTATAAACCAAGTAAAATAAGCCATAAAATACATTCTTGTTGTTGTGACTGAGCACTTTCTGGGGTATCAGTCAGGAAATTAAAGATCAAACCTGATTCATCCTGCTTTCAAAGTTTGCCTCATTAGTATCCTTTCAGTGGACACTTTCAACACAAACAACAAAGATTGTTTTCACAAAACATACCACAAACTCTTCTTAATCTTAACTGAAGGCCAGCTTCCTTGTAAAAGGAGAGGATCTAGAATTTTTTTGAGATTAACATTATATTCAACACTGTTGCTACACAGCTGGCCAGATGTTACACACCCCAGTCCTCTGGCACATCAAGCAGGTCAAATCCAACAGTGAACAGCCGCATCTGCAGGCGCCATTTAAACCCAAACCTTCGACCATGACCACTCAACATGTCCAGTCTGAGATAACACACACATTCAATTGCTGGGCCCAACTGTTCCGACAGAGACTCTCATTACCGGCTGCAACAGACACAAGTGAACACCAACTAATACAAGACAAAGCAGGGAAGCTATGGCCGAACTGCTCTTTCATGGAAATATGACCAGATCAGAAAAATGGGTTTGATGATGAATCTTACGGATGCTACAACAAGATGTGAGGAGATGGATATGGAATAATAAAAAAAAACTTTATATCCTCTAATGAGATGCTAACTTCACTATGTGGAATGACCAAGATGGAGTCAGAGAGAGAGAGAGAGAGAGAGAGAGAGAGAGAGATGAGTTGAAAGAGACATGAAAATGAGTCGGAGCGGATCAGCATCACTCCATTCAGCCTCGGTCCCTCTGCAGGTCTCTGCTCTCACTCTACTCAAACCACAGACTGGAGCAGTAAACTCACATCATTCATGTTTCAACTCTTTTTTCTGCTAAAATCATTTACACACTCAGGCACAATATTTCCTTCACTCACACCGCATCAGGTTTAGCAGGTAATATGTCATTTTACCACGCATAATTATATCTTCGTCGGAAGAAAAATCACCAAACCCGACAAGACCGAAAACTTAGCCAACAACAAAGACAGAAATGTTCTGATGTAAAGTTGTTCTGAACAGGTCTGGGTTTGTTCCCGAGGCCGTCGTTTGACGACATGTCAGCGGTTCGCGGTTACACTGAAGCGGCGGCAGGTCTGAAGCCTGTTCACATAAAAGAGTTCACACATGGAGCTTCAACGGAGAACCTATCAACCCACATTTTTCACCATTCAAGAAAAAACAACTGACCTTCAATTAAGTCAGTTTAAAAACGTCAGTATATATTTTTTTTATTAAACATTTATTAAGCTAACTTCCATATAAGTTGCCGTTTTGCTCTCTGCTGTCGACGTTCGGACAACGACAATATGAAGACTAACTTTCACATAATTGAGGTCAAAGAATAAAGGGAAAATTGAGAAATTTGTTAGAATTTTAAGAAAAAATGGCCTGTTTTTCATAAATTCATACAGGTAAGAGTTTCCAAAAACTGGCCCGGGGAGCGGCTGAAGAAAGCCTCATATGAATTAAAGTTGCTAACTAGCTCAGTGCCTCCATGTTTCCTCACTTTTAGCATAAAACAGCGTAAAGCGGCGCCCTGCCCTCCGCAGCACAGTGACAGCCTGCAAATCACTCAGTTCAATCAGGCGACATCTCACACGATAAGAGCTTCAAAATAATCCACACTCCGACCACTGAGCAACAACGTGGACAGAAAAACGTGGAAAATGGAGACGAGTATCTGAACAATAGTTTCGTGTGCTGTAAAGCCGCTGAAGGGCCAGTAAAAGCAGCGTAAAGCCAGTGCCACTTACCGCTGTGCCAAGGATGGAGCTTTAACAAGAGCAGCCCACGGAGGCGGACTGCTGCTCTCCGTGTCGGTCCCCTCTGAGCCGTCCTCACTCTGCCTCTGCCGCGCGCGCTCTCTCTCTCTCCCGTGCAGTCCTTACGTCTCTCTACCAGCCCCCCGTCCCACGGCCCCCACTCACCAAATCAACAAATTGAGGAGTTGAACTGGCTGCTGATTGGTCATTACAGTGCCGTCAGTGATTAAAGGCGCGCACGCCCACTCACGCGCACAGGAACACACATCATAGGCTCAGCCTTCACCCCAATTCCAACTAACAGACACATTTCAAGCTGGCTGACTGCTTTCTTAAAGGAGCACTCTGGGTTATTTGAACACTGACATGTTGTTTCTGATGAGCTTTGATTATTACAGCCAGAGCCTCCAGGAGTCACCGCTGAATCTGTGAAGTGTCACAGTATTCCGGATCATTAAAGATGCACTATGTGATCATGTTGACATTTTGAAATTTAAAGCTGCACCAATCAAAATGTATATATCAACAATAAATCAAGTTAGTATGTGTAATTTTAATGGTGTTGCTCTATAAACTCACAGGTTTATCAGCCTACTCTGTAGTTCCCGTCCATTCTCTTCCCTGTATAGTGTCTTTAAGATCATTGTTTTGATTTCACGACCCATAACTTTACTGTTGTGGTTCAGCCTTATCACTCTCTCATACTTTGTTGTCAGGTGCAATAGGCAGGCAATCTCTAAACTCGCTGCATGTGACCAGCCCAGAGACAAACAGCACTCGTCAGCAACAAATTCACGCCCCCTTAGTCAGTTAATAACATTTTAAAGGGATACATGGAGTTTTTTGAGGTGGGCTTGTGTGTTGTCATTAACCATAGTCAGTGTATTACTTACAGTGGACAGTGATCAGCTCATCCCAGTGTGGAGAGGCAACATTAGCAGAAGCAAGCAATGTACTACTGTGTATGGGTGCAGCAGCAAAATGCATTTTAGCCACCCTAGAAAAGGGTGTTTAAGTGTACACTATATTTAGAATATTTTCACTGCTGTGCTTTGCCATCAGACAACCCTTTCCAACAGGTACCTGAAGCTGTTACCCGCAAATTCCATTGGGCACAGCTGCATCACATTCAGGCTGTGACAAGCCGATCGCAGCCATTCCAGACAATGCTTATGATTCCATTATGGATGCCGCGTCAAGCTACACAGAGCAAGTTGAGCCAGGCAGGATGTCGGACACAGGAAACGCCAAGAGAAACCAGTCAAATTTCAAAATAAATCACACTGTGTGGACTCCTGGTTGTGTATCAACAATGAATACAATCAAAACAGACAAAAACAAAACCATTTAAGTACATAGCCTACTTAGAAGCACAAACATCAAGAAAAAAAAGACAAAATCGTCAAAATCTGAGCAAGTCAACAAGATCAGGAAGGCAAAATGCTCCGCTTCTGAAACGCTGTCGATGGGGTATTAAGCTGTGCGGAGGATGGAAATTGGAAAAACCAAATTGCATCGCAGCCAGAAAGTGATGCAACCATTCCCGGTGGAAGATCCCAGTTATATCGCTCTCTCTAAAGCCACCAGACTGCACTGCACACAAAAGCCGTAATTTTACCACGTAAAATGTCTACCGCTGCCTCGATCGGTTAGTCTGTTTGTGTTATTGTGGAATTTTGGTGTTTTAAAGGGCAGCTAACCCCGCTTTCTGAAATACAAAATAACTGTTTTTGTCAAAGGAGTCTGGTGAATTTGGAAAAAGCAATGCTGTGTATGACAGCTTCAGTTACACTTTGGAAAGAGTTGTCTGATGGAAAAGTAAGGCACTGAAAATTCTACATATAGTGAACAGTGATGATTTTTTTTAGGTGGGCCTTCTTTTTTTTTTTTTTTTTTTTTTGCTTTTTTTTTTAGATGTTTGTAGGTACTTTTTGCTGCTGACCCCACTCACTGCAGTCCCCCTGATCGTTGCTTTGTTCTGCTGTTTTGGTGAACAGCAAATTTAGTCATTTAAATTCATTTGAATGAATGGATATGTTTAACATAGATTTGTGTCCTGTTTAGTGCCGGCAGGATTATTTGCTACTTTTTTTTTTTTTTTTTTTTTTCAGGGATACTTTGTGCCAGTCCACCAGAGTTAAACTGCTACAAAATGGAAAGAAAGCAAAAATCAGGTGCACAGACACATGAGGGAAGAGAAACTGTTGGTGTTCTTTAAATTCTCTCAGTGCCAGTATGAAACAGGAAGACGTTACACCTGAAAGTGAACATTAAGTTGTGTTTACTTTGTTATTCAGAGTTAAGTGAGTAATTCATCATCTTGGAGTAGCACCAGTCATTCCCGAGAAAGACACAGAACCAGGTAAGTTAACAGATGTACAGCATTACTGTGTGTGTGTTTGTGAGAGTGACAGAAACAGAGACTTGACTTTTCATTTAGCGCCATCATCAGGTCAACATTTCAATTTCTCAAAGCTTCTGTTAAATACCCCTTTACGTCTAATGATGTTCTATTGTCAGCATCGCTCTTTATGTGCCCAGCACGTCTTTTGTTCATACAGTAGCTGCAGATGTGTGATGGTTGATACTATTGTCATAATCAGTGAGGGATGTACTCAGAGATATAGTGCTTTCAGTATGAAATATGCATATTTTTTTCTCTTTAATTATGCTTTTAATTTAGGTTTTTTATATTGCAGCAGGCAGGATGTGCCACCTTCTCCAGGTGGAATGCTTGCCGTATAATTTCTTCTGCACAAGAACCTGATATTTGGCCAGCAGGTTACTTTAGAGACTGAATGTTGAAGTTGTTTTTGGGAGAATTTCAGACAGTCTTTGCCTTCAGAGTTTCCTTTCCACGAGCCATGTGCTTGTGTAGACTACATGTGATTATATCTGTCTGGAGGCTGCTGGACTGTGGGGAACGGAATACGTTATTGATCAGAAACAATGCTATGTTTAGTTGTGATAAAGTTTTATTTCTGTTGCTACAGTAATTACTTTTCAGCCCCTTAGCCAGCTTTTACAGATCCAGCCTCTGTCTGTGTCCAACTTATGGAAATTAACCTTTTGTGCTGGAAATAAACATTATGGTAGACTGAATGTAATTACTGAAAGAGAAGGATATAGAAAGTTTTCCTACATAAAACGGCCAGCAAAAGTACAATATTGATAATATAGGAAATCCGACTGCACCCAAAGGTCTCTTCCTCTAGAAGTGCAAACTAATTGCAATCATACCTACAGTCTCATGCTTTAAAACAGGCACCGTATTTCACTCAATAGTCTAACATACTTTACAGGAAATGAAAATGATTCTGATGGCTGCAACAATCATGGCCCTGATCCTCGACGTGTAGAGCTGGGGTCTTAGTTATCCTGCTCACTGTGTAGTGCCACTTGAGACTGCACAACCTCTCCACTTGTGGATCCACGGCTCTCATCCATTTCAGCTCCTCAGGGACAGTCTGTCCTCCTCTGGCCCTCATCGGCCCTCACATGATTGCTGAAGTTTGATGCTGATACTGCATTTAGTGCACCGATGAAATGGTTTTTATTGTTGTTCGCCTCTGTTTTCTAAATTTCCTTGTTGGGGTGTTCAGTCGTCCACAGCTAACAGCCTGAAGAGTGTCTGCCCACTGCTGTGAGCTTGTTGCTTTTGTAAAGGATTATGCTAATAACAAGTGGAACTGGAATGGGATTTTAATTTCAGGACAATCACAAAAGGAATTTATTTATTTAGGTTTGAACAAATCAGCAGTGTGCACATGCTCCTGAACCAGAAATAAGGTTTCCTAAATTCTAAGGTTTCCTAAGGTTTCCTAAGATATAAGGTCACTTATTTCTCTTTCAATTTTTAAAAACAAACTTCTGAGAGAGGAATCGTTTGTGAATCAGGTCAATTGTTCAGCTAAACCTTAATTATATCCTGAAGGGCAACTTGGTTGTAAGCAATACCACAGAAAGCTAGCAAACAAAACAACATCAAACAAAGGCAGAGGGAAAAATGGAACCAGTTAACATGAGGTGAGTCATTCTGGGGAAGACTGTTCAAATTGCCTTCTCTTCTTCTTCACAATGCGATTATCCCTCTATCCCCATCTCTCCCCTCATCTCCCCTCCCCTTCCCCTTGTCCTGTGCACAAGCATGAACACCACTTGTTGATGATTGGCTGCAGTAGTGGTGTGTGGCTCAGTGTGAGCCACTGTGTTTGTTTCCCATTTACAGAGCCAGGGCTGTGTACAAAAATAGGATTTTTTTGGGGAGGGGATTTCAGCACATGCACAGAGCAGACCATCAGGAGATTTTCGCTGAATTTCAAATTCAACAAATATCAACAATCTTTCTCCAGAATGACTCACCCCACCTTTAAAATTCTGTGGGGAAACGATGAAGAAGAAAATCCTTGAAAATATCAATTTAGTAATTTAACTGAGAAAAGACGAATATTTGAGGAGAAAAGTTTTGTAGAATTTGAGCATGGAAATTCTTTCTGGACTGCTGGGAACAGTAGACCACACATGACAAAATAATCTGCCATCAGAGGTCCACTTATCAGACCTTTGAGCTTAGGCCATTTGGTTACATATAAAATTGCATTATCTCTAAATATCTAAAGGTACGCCAGCTTTTGTACCTCTAAACTACCTTTGAAAGTATATTTATCCACCCAAGTAATGAAAAAGTACCTTAAAACAAAGGATTTTCTCGTTAACTCCCACTGTCTGGGGGAGGTGTTGGCAGTCCTTTCACCAAGACTGTGTGAACAGTATGACCTCCAGTGTTATATCTGAAATTACATTTCACCTTTATGCTGGATCAGAAGGTACACATCTACTCTCATGAGGACCATTATCTGCCTGTTATGCTACATCTGTGAAAAATATGCTTTATGGACAAAAATGTACTGCCGTACCTGTATTTGTGTGCACTGGGCACCTGAATGTAGATTGGCATAGTCATTATAGTTAGAAAGGATGTTCAGCTTCCCGTAAAACTGCCTGACACTTAGCATCTTCCTCTTCCTGGCGATGCTGTCGGCACCGATTAGCAAACAAATCCCAGAAAAAAACAATACTGTGGCTCATAGCGTTTCTACGTGCAATCTATATTTTGATTAGAGTTTCTGTCCTCTAAGCTCGCCACTTGGATCACTTGCACATGCTGTAAGTGCTTCGACTTAACCAGTGGCATTACTTCTGTCTCACGAACAGCTCTGCCTCTGAGAAATACTGGAAACACTAAAACAACACTGATTCAAAGCAATGCCCTCAGCATTTTGTGGATTATTCTTGCCATTATGAGAGCCACGAATGCTTGATGTTTGTGGTAGATTCTGTAAAACATTCCAATTCAATGTGTGTCTTTTCAGCTGTTGAGTTAAAGGCTTTGGTTAAAAACACAAGTCAAGGAAAAAAAATGGTATTTAAACCTGATTGAAGTGATACAAAAATAATGATTTTTATGCTGTCCCTCTACTCACAATGACTCGGTCGAAAATTATGAAACTGCAAGTGCTGTTATTCAAAGAAAATCTAAAACTTCTTTTTGAATGCACAAAAATGAACAAGAAACTAAAAACACTCACTGTGTTACTGTGCCCATGGTGGTTTCTGATTGGCTGGCAGGTTAATATTGTACATCAGGAGACCTCAGACAGCTCAACTCATGCAATCATTGTGCAGGCTAAATTTTTTTCTTTTCTGACTTAAAACACTCATTACTGTGTGTTTTCCTGTACGTGTCAGTTCTCTGTACCTGTTTCTGGAGTACTGTCTGTCTGGTACCCATTGAATGGGCCCCCTGGCCTTTACTTTGCTTTATAGATTTGGTGGACTTGGTAATGTGGTCTTTTAAATAAATTTAAATAACACATTGTGAAGTTGTGTTTTTTTTTTTTTTTTTAAATGCGTAATTTTCTAAGGAGTTTAGATAGAGGTTAATGGGTAATATGAATTGCTGAATAAATTTGATGCAGATCCCCACATGTATTTAGCCTTCAGAGTATTTCTCAGAGCTCATGCTTTCATGAATTCACAATTGAATATCTGAACGGCTTATCTAGATTGAAGATTTTATTGATGCACAACAACATATAGGATATTTCTTGACTTGTCCTTCTATATTACAAGCTATTGTGTATTGCTTTCAGTTGTGATGAGCATGAGAAAAATAGGATAATGCTGGGCACATGTATATTAGAAGCTATTTCACTTCCATGGAACTAAAGCTTTTTCCAGGAATTAGTTAACCTGAAGAACAAGAACTTCAGGCTTGAGGAAACAGTGGTATGTATTTTTAAATCAGGTTCTTGTTCAAACATCATAAAGAAATGTCAGGCGTTGACTGGCTTTAAAATATAATCATGTCACATGTTCTTGAGACTTAAAGCCAGCCACCTACAATGGCTGCAAATATCACAGGACGCAAACATTTTACATAAGATGCATTGAAAATGACTATTGTTTCTTTCACTAATTCAGTCCGTCTGTGAATATTTGAGAGGATTCTCTCAGGCTTAGCACAGGAATCTCTAATCCGCCTTAAATCAGTTACACCATATTGGCTGACTGGCTCTGGCAATGCTGTTTACTGTTCCCTGCCAAGACAAAGTGAAAAACTGGAGCTCTGACTGAATAAGGGTGCTGGGATGGAAGCAGGAAAATTAGCTTTTCGTTCGGGCTCTTTCTGTCGCTATATAAACACGGGGGTGGACATTTTCCACAGCATGATGGCACAATTTCAGTTACTCTTTTCTTGAAAATGAAATTGAGAATTGCGTTAGTATCCTTTTAATACTCGTTTTTATTCATTCACCTTGTTTAATCAGGAAAGTTGCTGAACATATTCCCCTTAGGGAACCAAGGAACAGCTGAGTAAAACAGTTTTAAGCCAATAATTGTTGGATTTTGGAAAAGGAGGAAGCTAAAGAAATGTGTAAAACATGAACAACACAGAATGTGGTCATTTGCTAATCCTTTCTGACATGCACTCAATTGAAAATGGCACAAAGAGTATATTTAATGTTTGACTTCATCAGCTTTATTGATTTTTGCAAATATATTCGTATGCTGAATTTGCAGCAACATGTTTGAAGATAGTTGGGATTGTAGCAACTGAAGACTGGGAAAGATATGGAATGCTCCAAAAACACCTGTTTGGAACATTCCACAGGTAAACAGGTTGATTGGTAACAGGTGATAGTATCATGATTGGGTATGAAAGGGCCATCCTGGAAAGGCTCAGTGGTTCACAATCGAGGATGGAGCGAGGTTCACCACTTTGTGAACACATGATTGTATAAAGGATGTTACTACGGGCTCTGGAACACGTCTTAAAGCCGTAAATGCAATTTGTTTGCAAAGAGTTAATTCTGTTTTTATTTACCTTTAACGTCCCAAGAATTGGAAATAGAACTTAGATACCCCATTTCTATCTGGTATTACCATAAACAAGAGCCAGTCATTTGGCAGCAGGGCTTCCTGCAAGCAAATGACCAGCAGAGCTTTTTTTTTTTCCTTTTAGTCTATTTTTGTCTTTCTCACAAAATATTAAATGCAAATTTTATGCAGTTTTTCTGCTATATTCATATTATGGATATTTTATTGCCGGCTGCTTAATCAATATGTAACTGTCCAAACTTTCCTTTTAATCCTCTGACTCTGAAACACTCTTGTCCACATATACTGCGACCGTCTTTCATCATCCTCAATGCTCGTGCTGTTTATGGCCAGGAGTCACTTCACAGTCATGCATCTTTGTTTTCATACTGGACACACACACAGTCACCTTGTCATCTTGAGTTTGATGTTCAGGGACTGCTCCAAAGTCCTTAACAGTAACAAAAGAATATCAGAATGTCTGCACAAACTTTCAAACTACTAGGAATAATTCACACAGCCTCTGCTTCTATGCTCGTATCTCATTCAAACTTACATTTTGGGGAAAATATGACTAAATTAACTTCCTCTCCTGCCCACCTTTGGCTTCTCTGTTGGCCAGGAGGCCTGCTTCAGGGAGCTGATCTCCAGCACTAGAATAGTTGGATTTAATGGAGTCATTCAGGCACAATAACTGTCAAAAAGAAATAAAAAGCAAGAGGAACAGAAAGGAACAGAAAAACAATACTTGTCATACACATGTATAACCCAGTGGCCCTGCCATGCATGTGACAGGCAATCAAGCAATTATACAGACAAAGTCAAACAATGTGAAGACGACAAGACAAATAAACAACCAGACGAGTAAGGATTTATGACCAGATACAAGATTTAATCCTTGTGCTTCCACTCAAAAGGCTTTATGTGACACCTGCTTCAAGTAGTTCAAATAACTTTGTGCTTGGGTTTATGGATTACTGATGATCATAATAGAGGTATCTTGTATTGATCTGAAGTGTTTTTTCTTATTGATTTCAAACTAAATCTTCTCCAAATGTTAGGTTTGAAGAAGTGCACCATGGGATACTGTGGCGTGAGTGATTTTAGAAAAGTTCACCACCTTCCACAGTTATTGAATAGGCTCTACTTTTGAAAAATTAGTTTGACTTGATAAAAGATGGTAGTTTTTTTGAATGATATTTGGATGTCCTTGCCATTCAAGTCTGGATGAAATAAAATGTGATTGTGAGGTGTTTGTGAAGAAGCATGGACGTGTTGTGCTGGAAGTCCACACTGTCATTAACTTTTCAAGATGATGTGGTCATTATTGAGGCTTATGATATGAATCTACACAACAAACCATTTGGTCTACTGCTTGGTGTGAAATAATTACAAATAATATAGATTCTGCTCCTGGGAGAAAGTTCCAAATATCTCTAGGTTCATTTATTTATATAAATACTCAAGAATAGCTTGACGGGAATTGGACTATGTCAATCCCTGTCTTTGGCTGTTGGTCAAAATGTTTCACACTGTTATTGCAGTTCATCCTCTGGGGGACATGTCCGTGCCAAATTTCATCACAACCCATCAAACAGTTGTCAGAACCCCAAAGGATCATCATAGTCATTACAAAACATCCTCTGGGAACCATGAAGGTCTATACAAAATATTGTGACAATTATTTAGTAGATTTTGAGATATTTCACTGGATAAGCAAAGACTGGAACGTGTTGTTGGAGCTAAATGAAAAGTCAGTGGATTAACAGAGTCATTCGGCTTAATCCTCTGGAGACTATGAATGTTTTACATAGCTATCCATGTAATAGTTGTTGAAAGTTGTCTGGATCTAAGTGGTAGACTAATGGAATGCCAGAAATTGCTGTCCCTACAGCCACGCTCCTTCAAAGAAACCAAGAAAGCCTGAGGGATGTCCCCTCCAGAGCTGAGACCACCAAAATGAATTGGACAAATGACAAGATAGTTAATCAATGATACAGTTTGACAAGTGAAGCACATCAGAAACAGAGCAGACAGTTTAAGCCAGCTTGTGACATAGTGAATAATAAGCAGAAGCTGAGCCTGTACAGGTCTGACAGCCTGGCGCTAGTGTTTTAAATACCTAAAGCGTCCTGTGGATGAAGTAGTGCATGTGTATAGCTGGTGATTTGGCCTAATTCATGGAAGAGCTGAAAGTATCTTGGTATGTTTAATATCCTCTCGCAGGGATTTGTGAGGGCATTGCAAAAAGAGTAAGACGTTGTCAACATAAAGTCAAATACAGGCAGTTTGAATTCCTTTGATGTTACTCATCTGAAGCTGAAAGTACAAAAATACAGCAGCAAGGTTTTTGATGACTGTTGCAACAAGGGAAGGATTCACCAGGCTTTGAAAGCATGTTACTGATATGTAATGGGGAGTGGGGAGGGGGTACTCAAATGAAATCCTGCTTAGGGCACCAGAAAGCCTTGTGCCGGCCCTGTGACAGTACATTCATGTTACACAGAGACTTTCATCGTGTCCTCAGTCTGTCCGTCAGCATCAGTCACCACACTGAGATCCTGCTCAGGCTGCGGCTTAGTCAACGCCGCTCTCCAAACAAGCACCGCCAGACCCCTGCTGTTCATGTCCACACTCACAAGTATGTATATGTGCCTTTATCCACGCAGTCAGATGCACAAACAGAAATGAAATGTGTACACGTGTAGTATATAGACGTAGAAACAATGCATCCACGCTTTCTCATACACACCACAGATACACACACACACACACACACGTCAGTTCATCAGCTCAGCCAGTGACAAGTAGGCCTGCCAGTCTGCCCGTCTCCGTCAGCCTGACAAACTGTGTGTCTGAGCTTGCGTGTGAGTGTGTGTGTGTGTGTGTGTGTGTGTGTGTGTGTGTGTGTGTGGGACAGAGTGTGTCTGAGTGGCTCTCTGTGGAGCTTGCTGAGCACAGCTAATCACTCAGTGGAGCATCTTGGAGCCCTCTGATGTCCTGTGAGATTCCCAACAAACAGACACAGGCACACGCACACACATGCATGCACACACACACACACACACACACACACACACACACGCACACACACGCACACGCACACACACACACACACACACACACACACACACACACACACACACACACACACACAGTCCAGGGGAGCTGGGCTGCCTCAGGCCATGGAAGAGGAAGAAATAAGAAACTCCTTTGTGCTGTGCCTCAAGCTCCCATCTCTGTTTCTCTTGGGAGAAAGCAGTTTAAATACAGGAGTGTTTACACACAGATGTTTGAATCATACAACAGGATTAATTTCATGTTGCACCCTTTAAACTGCTTTTCTCAAAGGAAATAGTTCGCAATTTGCAGCTTCCACTTCTCATTCTAATTTCACTTCCCTATGTACGTTCGGTCTCAAAAAAAAAAAAAACAAAGCAAAACAAAAAACCCCAGAGTTTAAGCGACACCTCTCGGACACAGAGGTCTCTAGTTAGAGGGTGGTAAACGTCACTGGTTGTTCCATCCAGTTTCTACCCCTTTCAGTCTGCAGTGCAGTGACCCATGATAAACCCATGTTTGCCGCTGGTCTGAATGGCTCAACATGACCTGGCTTTGTGACCCTGCACCTGACCAGGGTTGAATGTGGCTCTGACACTGCTGTGGTACCAAAGAGCGATCACATGCTTCTATACTAGCTTAACTTACAGTGTGTAAGTTCATCTAATGGTTGCTGAATTACTGTAAAGCTACAGAAGATATTGGTGCTGACTTGTAAATCTCTCAGCCAGAAATTCCACTCTAGTTAGAGACTGTGTTACTTTAAAAAGGGGACATTATACTTTTTTTAAATTAAAAATGAACTCATAAGCAATAAAATGCATCCTTCCTCAGTTCTCCATATCATGATCTGGCTCAAGGTTCAGATTAAGCAAGTGATTCAAGAGAATCTTGGGAAATGAGGGGAATGTGACATTATCCGGTCATTTCATTTTGCCACAGTGTGACCACTGTGAAAATGTCTCTCTTTTTTTTTTGTTTTTGGCAAAGATGGTTTAACATGATTGTGAAATGAGAGTTGTTGCTTTTTTGTTTCCACAAGACATTCTACAGTTAAATCTAATCACCATTTTCATTAAATCTGCAGAAAAAAAGACCATTTTAATGAACTGAAAGTTGACGCTGAACAGTGTAAAGCAGGATGCATATGGAACTGACAGTCTCGTATATGTGTTGAGGTGTTAAACACAAGTTCATTTTCTTGCATAATAAGTGGCACTTTATGCTTGAAATTGGTATTTAAATGCTACTTCTTGATCACACTGTACACAAGCAGAACTGCATGTAATTGATGTAAATTAGACTTGTGCTCGCTGTCATAATCACACTGTTTGTTCATGTGGATTTCTCATGCATATAAGCGTTATTCCAAAATGTTTATGTTCAATAAAATGTAAATGATAATAAGTATGAGTAAGTTTAGACAGATGTTTCTCCCTGCAGACATTACAAAGACTGTGAGAAGTGACAATGGGTCTGTGCGCCCTCATCATAAGAATATACAGTACATACAATGCAAACCAACAACTGTCAAGCATTTTGCACAATACAGAACAGCCGTTAGTTTGAGATGTGAGAATGAGCTTATGCTATTCAAATCTGAAGAGACTGTTTGATGTGTGTGATGCAAAACAAAGAACAAGGCAAACTGAGACAATCTTGAGAGCATTCAGTTTAAATCAGATAAAGGTACGTCAGCACTATTCTGTTCTCTGCCCACCAATCAGACACTCAGAAACACACACCCATCCTGATCCTTAAGCCCTCGTAAAAACTCCGAGCCATCAAAACAGGCTCTCTGCTGGAGTATAATAGCCCCCTCTTTTCTTCCCATTTTACAGTATTTCCTCTGTCCATATCTGGTGGTGTGGGGGGTTCAGAGACAGAGATTAGAGGCCCCCCTCTGACTCCACAGATGGACGCTGCCACCCCCCTGCCATGAAATTCCTCTCAGATCACATACTACTCTTTTTGTCCATAAAACAGAGCTGTAACCAGTAGAGCTGGCTGGTTAGTAGCAGGGCCAGGTGGTTTCCACTGAAAAATACCTCTTTATGAATAAATGTTAATTTAACTCAGAATTAAATGAATAAACCACATTTTTTTGATAGATGACAGATTGGGCCAGTTACACTCAGTGCACTGCATAACCTCTGCTGCTTCAAGGGAGCATTTTAACACACTCAGACAAGGTCATACTGAAGAATTCTTCCTCAAACACTGAAAGTGTTGGCATGGAGCTATTACTTCACACCACTCAACATACTGTATAGTGTATGGTTAAGTGTTTGCATGTTTACAGCAAACAGCGAAAGGAGGATCAGATAAACCAGACAAGAAAAAATAAATATGTTGAAGAAATCCATTTAGAACTGAAAAAAGAGAATCTGATAACAAAATGACCAACATGTACACTCCGGCCCCAGTGTTTCATAAAAGAAGCCACATCTTCAAACCTGTGTTCTGTCAACATAAAACTGTGTTCTATTTGGAAGAAATTGAAAAAATCTGGCTTTATGGATGTCATGGCAGCTCAAGATACACATTCATTTGATCAAATTCTAAGATTGGGTTAGAAAAGTTGAATTCAATTAGTGTCAGGATATACAGTATTTGATATAAACCCTCATAATGGTTAATTTTCTTAAACAAGTTGAGACTGAGAGACACTTGATTCTGAATGATTTGATTTTGATCACACATTTTATTCATATTATTAGTGCACTGTCACTGTATTAGATAGCATATTTCATTTTAGAGATATTCTCTTCTTTTCTTATACGTCAGACTTCTGCAGTATTTTATATCTGGTCTTCAATTCTCATTTTCACTTGTATAATTTTCTGCCTGAGAATTAAGAACTAAGGATGATCTCTTCACTGTAATTGTTGTGCGCATGACAGTGAAGAACTTAAACTTCATTCTTACAAAAACTCATGTTCACCCTTTCATACCAAAGCCAACCAGTCTGTGTTCCTGACCCAGTTATGTGACCTGAAGCCATGAAGGCAGGCTGTGTAATTTATTTGGCAGGTTCTTTCCAACATGTTCTCATATCAATAGCTCACAAAATGACGCACTGTTCTCCAAAAACCCACACTATATGATTGAAGACTACCAGTAACAGGTGTAACAGAAAGACATGTGGTTAACATTGTAAAACAGTGGCAGTTTGATTAGGTTGAGGCACCAAAGGTACTTGGTTAGATTTTGGAAAACATCATGGTTTAGGTTAAAATAAATATATTAGTTATGCAAGTTCAATTACATATATGAGTTAACTTAGGTTACATGACTGGGTCTTTGTCACATGTAGGTTTATTGATGGTGTTCTGTCTGGGCAATTCGCATAAGTCAGTGCGTATCCCCCCAAGTGTGGCTCAGTGATGAAACACTGTTCATAGAATCAAAAAAGAAATGTATACACAAATAATATTTGCGTATACAGCTCAACTTGGCTAAATTGGACTGCTTAAGAATCATATTAGCTTCCTCTGAACATCTTGGCACAGGATGAGGACTGTGTATCGTGTACAGTGCAGCTACGCAATGAACCTGAATATGAATCTATCCAGGAATCAAAGCGGGCTGATGGAACCTTTGCAGGACATCAGCCATGGTGGTCACAAGTGGCAATTAGGTGAGAATGGGAGATGCAAATATCTATAACATTAGCTACAGAGCTACTGGTCAGGCCAGCCCCTGACAATCCCTGAAGGCAAAAGAATGGAGACCGAGACTCCAGCTCTAGTTGTAATGGTTCAAAGTCATAGCATTTTTCTTCCAGTGTGGCCTAAACACAAAAGCTCTTATATCTGCTGATATTTATCCTATCTTGTGCTTTCTGTCTGAGTAGCCATTAGCAAACCACTGAATATTTCTGGAGTGTAGTTTTAATTAAGACCTGGAGTTTCGATAATGGCATTTTAGAATGTAGACTATATCATTTTTCATAAAAGTAAGTTAAGATATAGTTCTGGGATATTCCAGATGTCTGTGCTCTGCCCATACATTACAGTTCTTGCAACATGACAGAAATACATTATCCAAAAAAGAAGCAATCTTGTCAAGTGTGGTTCCTCGTCCTTTCTTGCATCATCAGGAAATTCTATTACACGCTATTGTTATTACAATTGCTTAAATCCTGCCCAATAATTTCATTACCTGCTATTTAGCATTTTTGGCATTGGAATGACTGTCCAATATCTGGGCCTAAGCCATCGATCTCTGGGCACTTGGCCCTGAGATTACCTCAGACAAATTTTTCAAAGAGAAGCCAAAATGTGGTTTTGGCACTGGAAGCCACCCATGGGGCATTTCTCAAACAAAAAACATTGAAAAAGAAAAAAAAAAAATAAAACAAAGAATGAAAATCCAATCATGCTTGTCACCAAACACGGGGCTGTTTGCCACCATTTCCATGACTGCCAAGTGATATTATTCACAAGTTGATGAAGAATTTTCACAGTGAGCTGAGGAGAATCTTCCCTCTTTGTCTTCCTTGTCCATCTTCGGAAAATCCTCTCACTCAGACAAGCGTGACACTGCAGGGGATTGGATTTATGACATGTAATATAAAGTGAATAGATCCCTGAAATTCCTGAGAACTATAGAGGAAGCAAAAGAATATGTAGTCCGGGACTGCGGCCTGTGTGTGTCGTTAAGAGTACGTCTAATGTGGGCCCTTTCAGGTGTACAGCCTTAATCAAGTGTGGTGTGTTAGTGGGTCTGCAGGGGGGTTAATCCTCCATTCAGACCCCACTATTAACCCCCTACCTTCCTTTCTCTTTTCCTCCAGCCCTCTTTTCCTTCCTCTTTCCATCAACAGTGCTCTCCCCCCTCTGTGATGCCCTCCAGTCATCCCTCTCCCCAGTTCCTTTGTCCTCCTGCTGACTCGTTCCCTCCTATTACCCCAGTCTTCCCATTCTTTGGTCACTGTTTCACTCGGCAGACAGGACGGAGACAACAGTATAGTGACAGGAATGCTTACCGTGTCCCTTTCTCTCAACATCTCACGGTGAAGCCCAGCAGACAAGAGAAACAATGAAGTGAGCACAAGGGTTACACGGCAGACTTGTAAGGGCAGACAGGTTACCTCTTGATTCAAGTGATGCTGCTCCAATAAGTGGGTGAAGAAACATTTGTGACATGAGCGTGACTCATTACAAGTCACTGACTGATCACTGTGACAAAGCTACCAAGGTGCTCCTGTTGGTCATGCTAACATTCTCAACCATGTTAAGCCACGATAAGGTTCAAAAAGGTTAATGCCTCACTCATGCTGAGCTCACGTAATCTGGGGAAGTCCAGTGATTCATCACCACCTCATTCCAGCTAGTTCAATCGATTGTGGATCTCTTTAATCTAGCCTGAAACTTTTTATGGCATGTCCCCCTTCAGATGCCAAAAACCGTTCAAACTCTAATTCTAACAAAAAGGATCCAAGTCTAATTTCAGTGAAACTATTGTTTGTTTATTTTCCCTACATAAAACATTCATTCGGCTTATTTTCACCAACACCCTCTCTGCAGTGGCTCTATGCCCCCCCAGGGGGGCCCGCCCCCCCTTTTGGGAACCACTTATCTAGCCTATTACAGACTTTGGGTTTCACATGCTAGGGGCTTTGTCGCCATTCCAGGCAGATGATGCTGCAGAAAAAGTTGAGCTCCATTCAACTTTTTTGCCAGGTGACCTTGCAATGTTTTACCGGACCTCCCTGTGTTGGCACCCCCGCTGTACTGCTGCATTGGCTGCTTTCAAATGAATGAGAGGGATATTGTTTTTCACACAGTTTAGCATATTTATCATGTTTAGTTCAGGACAGCTGCTTCAGACAGTTTCATTTTGCTTTTGATGTGGATTCACAGTAAGATTAAATAACAAGGCTACAGCCATGGTCACTGAGGGTGTACTTAGAGACAGTGGTGCTTTGAGTTCAATGTAACTTGCTGATGTTTAGCCAATATTTCCAGATAACTGGATATATTGACAGTTTGAAATTTTACTAATTTCACTCAAAACCAAAAATCTTCACCTGCTAGTAGCACATGGGGCCTATAGTCAGCAGGATTCATCCTCTGGGATCATGAATGTCTTTACAAAATTCCATGGCAGTCTATCCAATGATTGTGAAGGTATCTCATTCTCAATCAAAGTTGACAGACTGACTGACCAAACATCACTGCCATCATGACAACCATGTCACTATCATGGCTACAAGTCAGCCTTGTTGCCAGACAACAATGTTTACATCAGACAAATCTGCAAATCTGTGGACTCCATTCCATCAGGTTTTATTGTGTCCAATACCAACATTTTAAGAATTCCCACTAAAACATTTGGTTAAGGTTCGGGGATAAGATTGCAAATATGGCTGATGAAAAGGCGACCATTAATTGTGGGTATGTGGTGGCATGCAAAGTCTGGATAACTTGCATGAAGGGGCTACATGTCCATCCAACACCTTGAGTCCACACCAGGACTTTTCCCCTTAGGACATAAAGGACACACTACATCCTTAATTGACCCTGAACATTAGCATTGAAAATAGAGATTTGTCATTCCTCAGGATTTTGGGCTGCTAAGCAGGCTTTACTTTCTCTTAGTGCTTCAGTTTAATCAGCAGATGCTTTGATACAAAATGGTAAAATAGATAGCAAGGCTGTGCGATTTTTTTTTTTTTTTTTTTTGGAATAATTGCAGAGTATAACATGACAATTAGAATGTATTACATTTTCAAAACCATTCATACTGTATGCAAAATGGAATTGGGATGCATCCTCTGCCTTAAACCCAACAGAAACAGCTGCATGACAAACTGCTCTGAACCGTCCGTCTTGCACTGTTTCCTCCCTTGAGTACAGTCCTGCAAACAGTATCACAGCAGGCCATGCGATAACACGAAGTCACAGGCTGGGGGAAATTAGCATATGTGACCGTGCTTAGTTACCACACTGTTACTGCAGAGAAATACAACCCTTGAGGTGGCCGAGTCCTTTTTATTAATTCTATTTATAAGCTTTTCAATATAAAAGTGAAGATTAAGACAAACAGCAGAAGGTATCAACACAATAAAGAAGCCAGTCAACAATGTATGGCTGCAGTGAGATATATTGGATATTTACCCATTGCTTTTTGCCAAAAAAATCAAGTAATGGCTCGAACATTTTTAAGAAAACAGTAAGCGTCCTATAGTGACTCACCCTGACTGGCCTTCTGTAAAACTCCATGTGACTAATTCTGACTCCAGACAAAAAAGTTTAGTCTCTCATCATGATCTGTCTTTATTGTTATGCTCATAGTCTGAGGGACATTTGAGTGTAGGCGGCCAATTCATAATCAGCTTTGAAATTTCAAATGAATCAACTTGTTTTTTTACATACTTACTTTCATGCACCCTTTAAACTTGTATTTGTTGTAGTGTAGGTAAGACTGCTTTGCAAAGCAGGAAATTCTATTAGCATACTTACTATCAATTAGAAAAAAAAAAAGTCAAAAATGCTCACCACAATTTCCAAGGTGATGTCTTCATACTTGTTTTCTCTCCCAATATTTGGCACCACATAAATTAATGAATTTGCTTTGATCCTGTTTGATTTTTTAAAGGGATAGTTTGACCTTTTACAAACTACTTGTATTAGCTTTCTTGCCAAGAGTTCAATGTTGAGATTGATACCAGTCTCAGTTAACATGAAGCTGGAGCCAGCTACCAAAATCCACCTACCAGCACCTCTGAAGCTCCCTAATCAACATGCTGTACCCGAAAAACAAAGTGCAATAATGATATATTTGGTGTGATGTGGGGTTATGTGGTGGACGGGTGCAGTGAATTCCTGTGGCAGCAAGATGCCATCTGAGGTTGGCCAACTTCTAAAATATCCCATCATTATCAGTGGATGTCATGAAAAATAGCTGTGATGGTGAGTGCACCACTACAAGTTATCTCTTGTTTGTTGTCAAATGTGCATTTAATGATGAAGATGGTGATTACTGTTGTTCTGTTACTGTTGGGCTGTGAGTGTAGCTACTCAAAACTCATGAAACTCTTTTATCACTCCAAACCACGTGGATGTGCCTCTGTCCCTCAGTCACCTTGACCATGACCATTTCCCTTTCCTGCCGCCTACATCCTGTCTGCTTGTCTTACCACACCCTGTCACTCATCCTTCCTGAACACACGCTGTTCTCACAAACAACACACCACCGATTGTCTCAGCAATAAAGATTCATGTGAGGGCTTTTACACGCGGCTCCCCTAAACTGTTGATACCTCCAGTCATTGTTTGACCATTATTATGTCAAAGTTAAGACCCCCCAAAATAATCATGCCAATATGATGCTGAAGCTATTTATTTAATCTGTCGGCTATCAGAGAGGTGGTGAAAGCCCAGTCACCTCTCTCTCTCTCTCTCTCTCTCTCTCTCTCTCTCTCTCTCTCTCTCTCTCTGTCCAGGTTTTAACATGCTCATCATCACAGGTGTATCACCTCAGTTGACCAGCTTACCTCTGAGCTTAAAGTAAATTGAATATATATTTGTAGTCAAAGGTGAATTCGTCTGCAATCATGTCATGGGGTGTGTCTCCATGTCGACAAGTTCATGTAGCAACAGCAGTATACTCTTTGTGGTGGTACAACCAGCTCAGAGTGCATGGGTAGGAAGAGAGGCACAAACAGGTGGGAGGTTCATTCAAATGAGGCAGCACAAAGAGAGTTGTTATTTTGGTGGAAACTGGGTCTTAGATGATGTGCTGAGAATAGACGTCTCAGACCCACGTCAGTTTCTGCTGCAACATCACTCAGGTGTTCAAGTCAGCATCAAAAATAACTTCTAATGCTGTTAAAGCAGGATCGTCAGTAAACCAGTCTCCATTGATCTCATGAATTAAAATGGGTACTTATCACAGAATCTGTTGTCCACAGCTGTTTTATGCTGCCTGGAAACCTTCTCCTTCAGTTTTTTGACAGTCACAGCAGTCACCTGAAGGCAGCACGACACTTGCTGATTAAGTCTGTTGTTTCACAAAGCCGTCCACATTGCTAACCTTGATTAAATCACACACAAACTACACCAAGCTGCAAGAAATACCCACACACACCTCTATGCACATTACACCGGTTGGTTGTGACTTATTAATCCTGCGCATCATGACCTCCTTCCCAACTTTTTTGCAGTTTGTTCAGAGTTTCATGTTTATTGTGGAAATGCATCACAGTGCAAACACTGCTGTGCAGCATTTTGCAAAATGATGACAATTTACAGCATGAGATAGTCTATAGTAAAATGAAGACCGAAAAAGTGATTGATGCATGCCATAAACAGCTATTTTCATTAGTCTATTTATTTCTATTAAGACTGGACTAAGAAACTGTTCAAAAAAAATCAACAGCATGTTAGATGCTTTTCCTTCAAGTAAAATAATTGGTAATACAAGCAATGCTCAATGAGCCTGCAGATTAGTTGAAACATATTTTTGTCTAGTAAATTTCTGATATTTCTGATGTCCACTGTCCTTTCAGCTCATCAGGAGCTGAAAGGACATGAGCTGCTTTTGAGGATAGTGCAATCTCGCTTTTGAAGTGGATTCAAAGTAAGACTAAATTTAACAAGACTACAGCTATGCTAGCAGCTCTGTGAGGCTGCTCATAGACACAGTGCTGCTTTGAGTTAAATGCAACATGATGTTCAGCATGTATTAAGTTTACATTTACCACCTGAGTTTAATGTATTAGGAGGCCAACATTTATTCAAAATGTATATTATTTTGCGGGTATTTACTACTATTTACGATAGATGAGTCAGGATCACCAAAGTTATTTGAATTCATCCTGAGGGAGACAAGATTGTTTGTACCAAATTTGATGGTCATCTATGAAATCCAGTTGTTGAGATATCTCATTAACACAAATGGCAACGTCATGGTGGCAACAGAGGAAAAGTCAGAGGGTCACCAAAGTCATTGAGAGCTATTTTCTGGGCACCACAAATGCGTGCACAAAATTTTATGGCAATCTATGCAATAATTGTTTTAGTCAACCTACATTTTAGGTTGGAAAAGTTTGTAAATCAGTTTCCATACTGCTACTCAAAGTGAGTAAAACAGTTTTAATATTTTTCCACCCAAGCATCTATCAGCCCTAGGTAGATGAAGACTGAGTGGTGTGTGTGTTTACTGAAGTCAACATCAGAGTCCTCTAAAAACACAACAGATATAACAACAACTGATAAAATAAAACACGGAGAAACTGGGTTCATCAGTGGAACCAGTGGAACAGTCTGAAAAGCAACTCCACAATAAACAGCAGGACTTCCTACATCAGTCTCTGCATGCTGGCTCGTTTACGATGCCCTTTTACCCTGTTTTCTGACAGAATGCGTAAACAAAATTCCATTTGACTGATTGCATGCAAATGCAATGGACGGAGGCAAACTGAGAAAGATGGAACTTCACTGTAGGCAGCACAAAGTGAGGTGAAGAGGAGTCAGGCAGTCAGCAGGATGTTATCCAGGCCCTTTTAAATCTGTCCCCCATAGCTTTCACAGCAGCTAAAATGTTCATTGTGTGTTTGTGAGCAATAACTCGGACCAGTGATATCTGAGCAAAACTCTTCTGAAAGCTCAAGTCACAATGATGGTGCTGCCAAGCCTGGTTAATACAGTACAGATCAAATCTCTTTTACACATTAACATTAGCTTTTAATGTTGAACTGAACTTCTCAGTCTTCAATAGGAAGTTTGAAGTTTAACGAGAGGACATTAGCCCAATTGCATTATTCCTACATTGCTTTCCAATGACTTCTAGAATACAGTTTAAAGGCTGAGACATGGTAATATTCAATATTTGTTGTCTTGCCAACAAATCCTGTGAAAACAATCAAACAAGTGAACACTGCACAGCCTCTCACAGTCTTCAACAGCTGTCACAGAGTTACTCTCTGTGAACATGACAGTTCACTTCAAATCCTGCAACCCCTCTCCCCCCACACACACCTGGCCAATCACTGTGCAGTGTGGGTGAGCTTGTAAATGGTATGAAACAGCACCCCCAACTTCAAAGCCATCAACTTTGGTGACTCCCTAACTTTTCATCATCAAGCTAAAGATGCTCCCATCAGCCTCAGCTGTACTTTATGTTTAGTGTAACATGTTGGCATTGTCACGTGAACATGTTAGCATGCTGACGTTAGCATTTAGTTCACAGCTCCACTGTGAATGACCTACCATTCACAATCCACAGAGCTATTTCTTTATGACACATCAATCATTTCCAATAATATATATTTTCCACTCATTTCATTTTGTTTGACTATTCTCTGCCTGATCATTATTACTGTCTGTTTTGGTTTGATTTGTTCAGAACAACACATCCTCATACCTACAAGGTTCTTAATAGGTTGTTTGGCAGTGACTCCCAAAAGAACATGTATCACCACTGTGTAGCACCTATGATGGTAGGTTTAGGCAACAAAACTTATTGGTTCAGGAAAAGATCATGGTTTGGGTTAAAATAAGTATGCTACTGTTATGTACATGATGTAACTTAAACATGTTATGTAACTTGAAATAGGTCAGCACTGACTTTCTGATTCACATGGACATAAACAGTGGTCTCCTGTGTGAAAGTCATGTCTGTTTGATTCATCCATCCACCCCATCTTGTTCGCAGATGTTCTTGTTCTGTATACGACATCACATCGCATCACCTGATCCTCACCATGTCCATCTCAAATCACAATAAATTCAGTTTCTCTCTGTTTTAACAGTATTGATTAGAAAAGTTCTACCTTGGCCACAACAATGGAGAGCTGAACAATCCACCTTTATCCAAACACACTTGTTGTGTTTGTGTGTTTCTGTGTGTGGGTGGATGGGGGTGAATGAGGTCACAGATAAGAACTAGAAAAGACAGTGTGAAAGATATGTTGCTAGACTGTAGTGGGTGGGCAGAAAGAGTGGAAAAAAAGGAGAGAAAGATGGAGAGAGAGACAGAGAAGTGAGAAAACATGAAGAGGAAGAAAGAGAGGTGTGTTTTCATCTTTCTCTGTGACTTCTTTCCCTGTTTTTCTCCAGGAAAACTCTGCAAACTGACAGTGTTCTTTCTCCCTCAACACATGTCAGGAGCTGATCCTCCAGTCCAACTTATGACAGTCTTAAACACCTAGAAATGTTGAGTGCTCTGATCCTAGCATAGATCAGTGCTTCACTGATTTATGAAATGTATTAAAATAAATCTGGCACAGGATAAAGCTTGTCACAACATACAGTCACATTAATCAAAGGTGTAATTAGTAGCAGCTGTACTGTATCTATGTGGTAAAAAATGCCCATAATAAATGATTGACACATAAAAGATAGGTAACAAAAAGTGGACACGTGTATTAGGGGTTAAAATATATTGAAATATTTCTCATTCCCATTCTAAAATACCAAAAACTGACTTTTACAAACTGTCAAGGATATCACAAGAAAATTTGCTTCCTGATGTTTTGTTACAGCCTCAAATCAAATCAGCAGCAAAATGTGCTTTAATGTGGAAGCAGAATGGCCCGTGGTAAAGCAAGGTAAGGTAAGCAAGGGAAAATGTTCCAAATTTCCCTGTGCAATGTAGTAGAGTAAAAGTGCAAAGTAGCATAAAATGGAAATACTCAAGTGCAAGTACCTCCAAATCGTACTCAATTGCAGTGATCTGGATTTGCAGTTCCAACAAAAGTGGTGTTGGGCACAATGTTCCTTTAAATTTCTGATACAACACTGTCTAATCAGGTCACTTGAAGAAAAAAACAACCCTTAGGTCACGTTGTAAGTGTTTACCTTTGAACCCATCAAGTGCCTGTGAGATTTCATGGACTGCACCGTCATGAGCTGTGACCCCCTACCTGCCAAAGGCCAGTGACTCCATCAGGCCCTTCAGCAGGACTGAGGTAACACAACTGCCTGGTCACAGTGCAAGACATGGTCGTGCAAGCAGACTGCAGAATTAGTGCTATTAATGGTCACATTATCAGTTCTAGCTATACAATGATTGTATTCTAAAACATGAATTTCAGCACTCACAGAGGCTGTTTCTTTTTGTGTTTCAGTACCTCACTGCAAGGCTTATTGGGGATCATAAGGCTTTAAACACACTGGAAACTTTATCTGTAGTCCCAGTTTAGCAATAGTTCATGCATCCTAGATGTTGTGTTTGTGTTTCCATCACTGTATCTAAAATCATTACTTGCTCAGGTTATGGGGTGTCCGCATTTCTATATAGAGTGAACTTTTTATCACAAAAATTGTGGTTGATTTACAAGACTGTGAGCTATTTTGCCAAAGCTGCACTCTATTTTGAAAGCCCTTTTCTGTTGTTGATGACAAGGACACCACAACACCTGAGCTTTCAGAGGTGGCTGAAAAACATCTTCCCTGCACAAAGCTGCTAAACTGACACAAACCTTTCATACTTGTCTTTTCACAACATATTTGCTAAATGTTTGTTTTCTGGATTTGATTTTCAGACGTCACACATCATTGAATGTAATGCCTTTTTGCTGTCTAACTTTCAAATGTGGGATGTCAGAGCTGGTGTCTGGTTTTTCTATTAGTTACTGATCACAGCTTAAGTAAGATGCCTGGTTCCCACTGAGAGCATGGCTAATGAATCTGACTCTTTCATGGCAACTTCAGAGGTTCCTCAATAAAATGATTTCTTCCTACAAGACTTGTAGTCAAAGCTGAGCAGAATGCCCACCCAACATAAGCCAGCATATTTCATAGTCAATGTTTTACTGGAGTTATGAGAGGTTTCACTTTGCTGGCTTTAACTTTTATTGGCAAGCAAGAGAGCAACTCAAGGAACACATCAATTTCACATGAAAACCTCAAATGAATTGGGGAAAATTGTGTTGGGAGTTTTGAATGAGCACATTGGAACAAAGAGTAACCATTTCCATTGCATGACCATGTGCAGTTTGCTATGAACATTTTTGCTGTTGACATTGAAAATGATTTGATTCTTTCATCCAATATCTGCATGGAATTTGCCTTAATAATCAAGTGAAAACTTTTCAAAATTTGGGAGTAGTTTTTACCTTGGTCAGTGTTTCCAGTATTAAGGTTCAATATTAGTGTAGCTGAATGGGCTGTGTGAGGCAGCAGCTGGAACCCCGATGGATTTGCATACATAGAGCTATTTGGAGTATACAGAACTGTATATGCATCCTCTGTCAGTGTTTGCTGTCCATGTCCTCTTTTTGTAGTTTTTGCCCATGAGTATAACATTATACTTAACAAGATTGTTGAGAGCTCTTCAGGGACACTGCAAAATAAAGTCAGAGAAGGGCATGAAACACAAGCAATCAGATGCTCAGATGAGTTTTATACAAATCCCCAGATTAGTCAAATGTATGTGAAAGAGAAAACTGTCTGTTGTAAACGTCCATGCCAGGTTCCAGACCCACTTCCTGCTTCAGCTTAGAGCAGCAGTGCTTATGGTTGTTGTGTGTGTACACAGTTTTCTTTTGTTTCACTCACTTTCACTGCGAATAAAGTGGAGTAAAGAATTTGGCTAAACTATTTGCTCGTCTAAAACCTATTGGCCTAGTGATTAAGGTGCTGACTATCAGGGCGGAGACCCTGTTGCATGTCATTTCCCGCCTGTCTCTCCACTCACTTCCTATTATCTCTCTACTGTGCTGTGTGAGATGTTAGAAAATGTATTAAAAAAACTCCCATATTGTACTAAAGCAAGAGTATTCTTCAATGCCAGTTTTAGCAACTGTGTTAAAAGAGCCTGCTGGTGTGCTACAGTTTATTCAGGTGTTCTGAACTGAAATGTCTCCACCCTCCATCATCTGACCTGCTAATCCCCACTGATTCATTAGCAGCTCTTCCCTCCTGACTCTTAAATGCCACTCAGAGAACAGAATGGCAGGAAAAAATACTAGAAAGAGAGCAGGAGAACTTCATCTTGAATGAACTATTTCAATCATGACAAATAGATCATATGGAAGACGAATGCTGTTCTTCCCATCTCTCGCTTTAATTAATTCTGTGACACATACTGCACAGCTTGACTCTGGCCCAAACCCAATTTTTTTGCAGTACAAATCCAACATGAAGGACAGTGTTTGCTCACATTTACACTGTGCATGTTAACTCCAAATTGTTTTTGCCTTGCATCAGTCCAATAGTGAAGGCATTCTGCTGTGGTTTTGATTTTTGAATGTGGCAATCCAGGACAGACTGATTAGCAGTGAATTACAGCTGAGAAAAATGAAAGCAGACACACTGTGATGGTTTCTTCTTTTTGACTTTCTGTGGGTTAATTTTCAGAGCAGAATAAAATGAAGGGAAACTCTGTTAAAACATTAGATGATCTCAAACACCACAACATGCTTTCAAGAAGCAAAATACATGCAATCTAAACCCACAATAAATGAAAGTCTTGATATATTTTTCTTCCTTGGTGAATACTCCTTAATCGTCAGCAACTTCCTTCATTGTGAAAACCTTCCTGCACATATTTCTGATTAATACATATTCAAAACAGGCAACATTTTTATCATTAAGGAGCTGCAAATCACCAAGTCAGTCACGTCATTTATAAAGATCGTTTTTCAAGCAGCATCAGTACATTAAGTGGCATTATTTCTTCCATGCCATCTTGCATTTCTTACATCATAAGGAATAATGAATTGTAATTTGATGTGAAAATTGATCATGCACGATATAGATATTAATTGAATCTAAAACTTAGTTTTAGATTTACTTCACATCAGTTAAATATTTAATACAGCAAGAAGGTTCTGAACTGCCCTTTGCTTTTCTTATTGGACAAACAGCTACAAGTGTTTCACATATGTTGTGAGGCAATTTGTTTAATATGCAGATCAGTGGTTTCCGAACTTTTCTTTTTTCTTTCCTTTTTCTTCATGTATTTCCAGGGATGAGAAAACCAGCTCACACAGGTTAAATGTTGGAAATGGCAATAGAGTACTGATAGAAGGATAAACAATGATGCATAAAATGTGAAGCCAAAACATGTCTGTAAAGCCATCAGCCAATCAGCTTCCAGTGTACAATCAGCTTGTAGTGTCTTGGTTGGCTGGTACAGGCTCAGTCTGACCTCTGTGTTGAGGTCAGAGATGTATGAACATTTCTTTGAGCTGTTCTGAGCTCTTGTTCTCAAAGAGGCCATTTGTTATACACCTGGAATGTGTTGTGTTACTCCAATCTGCAGCTCAGCCTTCAACATTCAAGTTGCATTGTGGCTTTTGACAAATAAAGTTGAAACGGTGAAATAAAAAAGATGATATCTCTGGTTCGGCTGCATCCTTTTTTAAAAACTCCAAATGATATATCATGACTCTAATAATGTTATATGAGTGCAATGCTGAATCTGTGTAGTACTCTTTTAAAAGGACATTATGTGCTCTCTAACAAGCACTGTAACAGAAAGGGGAGGTTAAATAGAGACGCCCCATCAGTCAGTTCAGAGCTGAAAAAGCCCCTTGAATGAGGGTTTTCAAGTTTCTAGAACCAAATCCAGCAGCTCTAGATTCAGCTCTCCACGGATCGTCAGTAATTGATTGAGGTTGAGTTGAGGGGAGTCCTTAAGACTCAGGTACAGGCCAGGTTTGGGTCTCAGATGACCTCACACTACATCCTCCCAGCTCCATCTTGGACAAGTTCTCAGCACAAGAATTTATCAACAACCACATCAACCCCAAACAGATGTAATAGTTTCATATTGTGCTTTCAGAAAAGAGAGACACGCTTGTTTTGGAACAAACCCATGCTTCTTGTGACTGATGCAGTGGGAGAGCTCCAGAAGTTCTTATTAAGTTCACGGATGAGGCAGAAATTCATGTGATACAGCATGATTGTGTCAGACAGCAGGGCTGGTGCAGTACGTGTGGCACTGCTGGCTTCCCATCTGCTGACGGCTGCAACCTCCTGACAGGACAGAAAACATCAGCGAAGATGACAACAGCAAATGATCCTTCACACAGAAGAAGAACAGAGCAGAGGTGAAACCGTGATCTATCTATTTCCCTTGCATTCGGTCTGCTCTCCTCTCTCCAGTTGACTCTTTTCCTCATTCTTTCCCACTGACAATCTAGGTCAGCCTGTCAGTGTGACTGTCTTCCCTCCATCCATCCATCCATCCATCCATCCATCCATCCATCCATCCATCCATCCATCCATCCATTCTGCAGAAGAGTACAACACCCACTGCACCTCTACACCTGTCAATCCCACACTGATTAGTTTGGCTTTGTCATAGCACCTGTCAATCACTTTGCCTGCATCTCCCTACTTACCTGTCTGTCTGCCACTCAATCAGTACATGTATGAATGAGTTAGGCTGAGAAATGTACTGTAGCTATCATCATTCGAAAATCAGATCACCTCCTGGCCTTTTTTTTTCCTTTTTCTTTGTCATTTGGAGAATTTCTGACAAACACTGATATGTGACATTGGCCCACTGGTAAAGAAACTAATTAATCCGCTCAATTAACACAGTTTGTGTAGATGGCAACGAAAATATATCTGCAATGTCAAACTATGGCTGCAAAAATACAGTTGATCCTCTTCAGAATAGATTTCACATCGCAGTCTCTGCAGCAGTATCAGGAGCTGTCACCTGTCAATCACAGCCAATGCAAGCCATCAGAACACATTAATGGGTGGAGCTAGTGCAGCGTGTGGAAAGATCGGTTACAACAGCCAGAGGCTACAAGCAAAAGGAAGCTCTTTTAATTAATGACAGTAAAAACAAAGGTGGGACCACTTTCAATACTGCCGGATTTAACTGACAGCAAATTGCCCAATCACTGCCTTGAACATTTTTTTGACACCATAAGTCTTTAGCCAGATTTGGTTATATGATGTTAAAATAACACATATAAAACTTTCTTGCAACAACTTTTTATTAACCTTTTTGATGAGATTATGTTTAATAGAAATAGTCCTCACTTACACTAAAAGATTGAAGCTTTTACAGGTGTTTTTTTTTCTCAGGGTACTGAAATTGAAACAGAATTGGAATGTTGGAACGAAATGAAATTGTATCAGATTTGTTCATTCAGTGCAAGCTGAGTCTACCAAACTCAGCACCAGTGTGTCAGTGTGTTCTTCGTCTTCTTAAAGTTGTGGCAGACTGGACACCGCAAAGTCTTTAACATTCTCAATATGCTGTAATTGGAGGAGAGGAAGGGTTGTAGCATGCAGCATCATTTTTCATCAGGGGAAACCAAATATGGAGTCAGATAAGCCTCAGTATTAATGTATGCACACAGGAGGATTCCAGATATATTTTAGGACTTATATATAAATGGCTCTCCCCACATAAATAGTTTTCAGTGCACATGAAAAAGTTACTGTTTTATAGCAATGTAAGAGGAATCCGCATCTAAAAAATAAGATTCACTAATTTTGATGCACACACAAAAACTGTTTTAAATGAATGCAGTAGAAGTACACAAATATATGTATAAGTTTTGCAATTTTCCTCAAAAACATATTTGTTGTTGCATTCATATACTGTTGAACCAACATTTACAAACTGCTGCTCGTGTGTGGACTTCACTGTGCTCCTCAGCTTGATTCACAAAAGCATGTTCTTTCAACAGGGAATTAATTATCTGTAGCCAATCAGATGGCCTCTTCTACGTCAGCCAGTTCTGTAAGTGTAGAAAGTGGAAGTGAGAAACCAATTAGGCTTTAATAGAGGTTAAACACTTAGAGGTGCAATATACAGTACATCAGTCAGGGGATCTTTTTACATTATGTCCAACTGATCTTCCATGTTTTCATTCAATAACAACAATAACTGCATTCACTGTCCATCTAACAGAAACTTGATGAATGTTCAGTGTTTAGAGGGTTTTATTATATTTTTGTATGTCTTTAAGGAGACGAGATGTTAGTCAGTTCCAGCATGAGGTGTCTTGATGTAGAGTAAATGGATGTTTCTCAGCTATTACTCTTCAGTTAATCTGCTGTCGCGGCTTCAGTGGAGAGTTCATTCCACCGCTGTGGCACAAGAACAGAGAGGAGCCTGGACTGAGATGAGCAACAACAATACTGTAATGGCCGCAAGGGACTAAAAGGTTTGACCATGCAACCTCCAACGTAACTGCTACTGTACAGCAGTCCAGGTGGGGGTGACAAGCACCTGGATGAGCACCTGGGCCGCCTCCATCGATGTTGCACACTGGGCTTCAGGAGCAGACTACCAATAACATCAGTTTGTCAAGGTGTGCACCCCTGTCGAGGCACCACAGCGCTGTCAGTGGTGATGAACAGGTCTTGGTGCAGGCAGGCTTTCACCTACAGGAAAGAAAGCGTGAGGGTTTACAATCTAGCAACCCAAAAGTTGTGAATGGCGTACAACTGATCTATGAAGCAATAGTGAATGATTTATTTAGCATTAATGAACCCATCGTGGAAAACCTGACACAGCAACAACAAACAGCAGATAACCTGCAGTCCAAATATCTCCATTTTAACTTTGTTTATTTTAATAAAAAGCAGTATGCTGTCAATTACACTGATAAAAGCAAATGTGTTCATATGTGTGTGTGTGTGTGTGTGTGAGCAAGCTCTGCCTTGTGTGTATGAATGCCCTTGACTTATTTTGGCTGGTGTTGGAAAATCTGTGTTGCCTATTGCTCATCAGGAACCATCTGTGGTGATAACAGATTTACTGTAGAACAGGGCTTCACACACACACACGCACGCACACACACACACACACACACACACACACACACACACACACACACGCACACACACACACACACACACACACACACACACACACCAAAGCAAAAAATTCTAAAAGATAAACCCGTCCAACCACTGCAGGCTCAGCCATTGTGGTGTGATCCTTCGAACGGCTCTGCCCCTCCAAGGTCTTTTATTTTATTTCAAGTTTTTGTGAAGCGTTTTTCCACTCTGACATTTTAATGGTTTTGTGGTAGCAGGTAACCTTTGCCAGATTAGCAGGGGCAGATTTACTGTAGCGGTTTAGGGGTCTAAGGCCAAGTGCCCACCAGATGCTGATTATTTGCAAACACTGCCCATTTTCCATTACTTTTCTGGATCGGGGTCATGGTGGCAGGAGAATAAGCTGTATAGCCCAGATGTCTCCCCAGCCACATCCTCCTCCGGCTCCTCCCAAGATGTCCCTAGGCCAGATGGGATATGTACTTCCAGCCCTGTCATCTGGAAACTATGTTTACTGCATATACAACTAATTATCAACAGCAAATACATTCTGAAGGAAACATAATGCCGAGAACATTACAGTTCCTATTAACATAGTGAGGAAATGTTTTTATACCTGGCAAGTGGTAAAAATGTTCACACTGAATGTATCAGTAAAATGTTCACTGACGATGAATCCCGTTTGTTTTTTGCTATAATAGGCAGCCTTTCAATACATTATCCACTCACAGTGCCTATAGCATTATTTTAGCTAGCATTATTGTAGCTAGCCGGCAAAATCCTGAAAGGGCGGGATTTTCACTAAACTCGTAAAGGGATACTGAGCACTGAGCACCACTAGCAGAACACGCTAGGTTGTGGGTGATAGGAGTTAGCAATGGATCAGTAAGTGTTTTCTGTCGTTATTTCTGGCTCACTTGAGGATCTAGGCTGTTAGCAGGCTTTGCTGTTGTTGTTGTTGTTGTAATGGAGCACTCGCTCTCACTCTCTGAGTTTTAATAGTAGGCTCGGCTGACGCTGTCATGCCCTCTATCTGTCGCTAGCAGGCGAAATCCTGAAGGGGCGGGATTCTGCACCATTTTCATGGCAATCCATCCAATAGCTGACATTTCACTGTGTAAAAAAAAAAGTCAAGAGTAAAGTCAAGTCATTTGCTTACCACATTTTCACATTTCACATTTCACAAGTTCTCCATTTAAATGTCAAAGTACAGCTTTTGTCCATACCCTCTAGAAGGACACTGAAATGTTTTTTTGATCTACCCCATCGGCAGGACAACATCATTTGTCTGTGGTTAGTGATCATGGTCATGCTTTGATAAAAGTCAGCATTGACCATTGGCAGGAAATAGGAAGAAAACAGCAGTCTCCCCATTTAAAGGATGATCCTGATCATACTTTAAAAAAGGCTAATGCTGAGTGATGTTAGGAAATGGGGTGATGAATAGTGGTCTCCTGTGGTAACGTCCATTGTTTCGCTGACACATTCATCCACCCTGACCTTCTCCCCTTGCAGAGTTTGTTGCTTTATAACGTCACCTGATGTCACCTGACTTCCTCCTTTTCTTCTGTCATATTTAGAATGGTCACTGGAGGGCTTCACCGTTTGACTGTGTGCACTGGCTGGAATAGTTGATGCTGTCATTGTCTTGGGAGGACTCGAAAGAACAGACCATCCGACAGTGACATGTTGGCCATGCCACTGAACCACACTACTACCATGGCTTGAAGTATGCAGAGATATGTGCTGGTTAAAGTTCTGAGTGTGATGTTGACATTGATGAAAAACGCATTCTTACTTTTGTAGCAGAGCAGCTGTACTATTTTTTACAAAAATTATTCTCTCTCCCGCCTACTCCAACTTTTGGAGTAAACCCTCACCATTTTGACACCCAGCACTGTGCAGATCCACTGTCAATGCCAGCCTTCAGGATTTTTTTGCAGCTCCTGATATTTGCCTAAAGGCAAAGATCATGTTCGCTGATGTTCATGTTCATCTGCCTAAGGCAGTAGAATAATATATTAGTTACAGAGATTCAAATCTCCCTTTACAGCTTCTTCAGTGGCTAAGTTCAGTGAGTGGAGCTCAGCTAAATTGCCATCTTCCTCTGGTTTGGAAGAAAGCTTACAAGCAGCTTGCAGGCCAATCTATTGGCCAGGAAAAAGAGGGCGTGACTGATGGTGAGAAGGGCTGACCCCTTGTCTGATCCCCAGGTGTTGGCAGTAGTACCTCTGCACCCTCTGACTAATTCCTTTAAATGTGATAAGTTTAACAAAATAAATAAACGAATATATAAAAAAAAAAATCCCACTTTACCCTATTAGATTGATTAACTAAATAAGTAGCAGATGTAGTAAATGGGCTAAAACATGCAGAAAAGCATTTATATGTGGTACCTTAATCTATTTAAATACTTCAGATAGCTGCATGCTCAACAACCATGATCAGAAACACAGCTTGCTGCTCTTTACTTTTTCCAAGCCCCTTCACTCATTCTACGGTGTTTGAAACCACAAACCATAGACCCATATATTTAGGCCATATAGACACAAAAGCAGCAGTAGCACATGAAAAGCAAGAGAGCCAAAGCTTCTCCAGATGAGAAAATGTTGTGATGTGCCTTAGTCAAAAGCACATCTTCTGGCATGTGCTAGAGATGAGTGTCTCTGAACGGTTGGCTGACATAAGGGGAAACCATTGCTGTTAAGCCTTCTTTATACTCAGAGAAGGGTCCCTGGCACAAGGGTGTACACCAAATGATGCAGTGTAAATGATGTCATCATGCCTCTTGGATCACAATCTGCGGTCATGCTAGGTGCGCGCAGTGCTTTTCATTTCAAGATGGATGAGTTTGAAGGCAGACTGACTGAACAGGTTTGGATTTATAAACATCTGTGTGGCCCTTCATTAAGAAACCACAGGAACACTGAAATAACCTTAAATTCATGGAAAGAGATAGCCATCCCACTGACAAAGGAGGAGGTATTTTGTCAGAAGGTGTGGAGGAACATGAAAGGTTGCTTTGTGAAAACCAAAAAAAGGACTTATGGAAAGAGTAGTGACCCAAGAGAAAACAAAGCAGTTCCAACCAGTCTGGTGGAGCCGGGATGGCTGTTCCAGTTCATCAGACATCGAGAGGTGGACAGTGATTTCAACTGGGACATCAGCTCGAGTAATTACTACACCACATGCAAACAAATGCAATGTTTAGTGGCACATCTGTGTGTACCATTGTTCCCATTAATGAAGCCTACTTTCCTTGATATTCTCTTTCACCACCCAGCCAATCCAGGCCTACTTTCTCCTGTGCCACACTATGTTACCTGTCATGCACTAGTTCAAAAAAAGAAATGCACGACAGAATGTCCTTGTCGTAAGATTGGTACACCTTAACCAAGACAGAGAGAAATTGACGCAGGGGGACAGTGACGACTCTCAGTTTGTTGCAGTCTAAATAAAAAGTATTTGTATTCACAATGTTGTTTATGTGTGTGGCATCAGGAAATATGTCTTCAGGTTCTTTCAGACTGCAACTGCAACCCGCAATGCCCTCGCGGTTGAGAGTTGTCCTGTCTCCAACAGATAGTTGTCTCTGGCAACCAGCCTCCTCCATTCACCTGGCAGGAAGTCCCCTGACACTGCTGTCCAATCAACAAATGTTGGTGGAATGCATCTAGCTGTAGTACAGGCTGCAGCATCAGTGTAGGCAACATGTTAGAAATCAAAATCCTCTAGTGGGCAGCAAAAGTGTTTTCAAATACCTTTCTGGCCCGTGAATGTAATTGTAGACTTTCTGTGCATCATCAAGGTTGATACCTGAAAAAAAGACAAAAATGAACACATTAAACCACATTTAAATTAGATAGAAACAATGAAACCCCAATGAAAAGAACAAAAGTGAGTGTACATGGCACTATAAGTTAAGCGTAATGTAGGGTATAGTACATGTGCCGATGTCAGTGTACAAATGATAGATTACCTGCATAGGGCCACATGAAGTGTAAATCATTAATCAGCAGGCTCTTCCTGCTTCTTGAATAAATAGTAGCACTTTTTCACTCCCATAAACTGGCATTAGTTGTAATGTATTAGCAAAGGTTTCCATCATGTGCTCAGATGACCACAAAATGTATGACCAGAAACACATCCTGATAACACAGCTGAGGGAGTCCAGATGTGATTCAGGCTATTGTGTGGATGGAGAGAGAAAGGGGTGGGGGTGGGGTTAGAAATGAGCATTCATGCCTCACAAATCATCTTTTCCCGGCCTCACACAGTCAAACAGTCACAGGTAATAATGCAAATATGCTTTTCCCCAGCTTCTCCACAGCCTCCTCACTGCATTAATATTTTCTTTTGCAAACAACTTTCACCTCCTGTGAAAAGCCGAGCCTTTTGAAATGTGTTAATGCAAGTTAGTTCAGATTCAGCACAGGACAAGAATGGAAAAACTGCTGATGCAGTCAAGGGCTTCCACTCGGGAGACTAAAATTAAAATGAATTTTTAAAGGAAGATTATGAAATTGAAGAAATCGCTGGTGTCTGGGTAAAAGCTCTTGTGTCAAAATCCAGCCGTTTGTTCATCTTCAAAACAAAAAGGAGCAGTGACAGAGAAGATCCTGCCTAGTATCCTTTGATTACATTCATACTGGATGTCATGATTTAGTGCTAATATACAGTTGCTAATGCAAAGAAGAAAGTAGTGTTCCCATAGATGAAAAAGGCCAGAATTTCAAAGTGCAAAATTTCAACAGCATTAGACTGAAACTGCAGAATAAACTAATTTAAATGTAATCATCAAAAAGAATTTGTGTCATTAACCAACAGAAAACAATGATGATAGTGCTGACCTTTGAGGGAATGGAGAGCCTGAGTCTAACAGAGAAAGCTATCATACCTAATTAGCGTGTTCCTGGCTTGCTGGTGTGTTAACCGTTAGCTCACCAGCTACAGAAGTTCATCAAGAAGCCTTGTGAGGACACAGAGATAAACTTGGCTGTGCCACTTTCTGTTGTACCAGGCTGGTGAGGTTGAGGCTAAAGATGTGGTGCACATTTGACTTTAATGCAGTTAACCACTTTTAAGTGGTTAAGTGTTTACCAAATGTTTTATTTGCTAAACCCTAACCATATGATTGCCAGAGTTTACTTCCATAACAACAATATTTAAGTAACTGCAGTCAAAAAAAATAAAAAATAAATAAAAAAAGGTCAGTGAATATGATTCAGGTTTTTTGCAGAATCATTCAGCATCAGTGTTTTGTCTGGACATAGGGTTCTAAGACTGCACAAATTACATTAAATGATTGTATATCATTTTTTTTCCACTTACCTGTGTGAATGGTGTGCTTGAGCTTTGCTCTTGTGAGTCTGGAGGTCTGAAGGAGGTTGTGTGTCTCAGGCCTTGGTGCTTGGTGACACCTTAAGTTGCTCAGCATCTTCCTGGATCCATTCTTCACGCATGTTTACAATCTATTTACAATTTTGTAATCCTGATTGTCCATACCGTAATTCTTCTGAGAGGGATCCTCCTCTGTTGCACTTCCTGAAGTTTTTTTTTTATCTGAAAACAAGGGTCCAGGGACAGAGGGTGCTGTATGCTGTATAGATTGTAAAGCCCCTTGGGGCAAATTTGTGTCATGGGGCTATCTTAATGAAACTGTCTTGACATATAAAATGAAGTGTGTTTTTTTCTGGGACTGCCACATATATCAGGATTTGTTTCCCCTCAGAAAAGGACACGTGCTTCCATTCACTGTATTACTGCATGAACAGAACAAGATAAACTGTCAGAATAAAGGCAAAGCCTTGACTGTGTTTTGGTGGAATATCCTGACATTTTCCTGCATATATCATTGAAGGTAAATATGTGTGTGTGTGAAGAAAGTGAGCTGGTAATGGTGGACAGAATCACTTCAGCTGATTTCTGACATGAAATGTCAATGATATTGCAAAGAAGTCACTGACTTTACCTGTACAAGCTAATGCAGTACAGTACAACAGCCCTGCTACAATAACTCATTTTAGTTGGATCAGAGAGGTCGGTGAACTCCATACTAACTAAGCCACACTCAATTACCTGAATTATTGATTGAATTATTATTATTATTATTATTATTATTATTATTATTAGTAGTAGTAGTAGTATGAGACTGAATTATACTGTATGGTGTACCCATTTCTTATTACAGTGATGAGGTCCTGCATGGGTGCACAGTTTTCAGACAGAGTTACAAGACAAAGACAAACTGTTTTCAATATTTCACATGAATAGTTTGAAGACTACCCTTATAAGGAAAATGACAGCATTTGTCATAAGGCCTGATATGTACCAGAAAGACCTCTAGCAGCCATCTGAATTATGAGTTGTTTGTCACAAACAAAGGCGGAAGAAGCATGAAATTACTCACGCAGCAAAACCTCTGTGGGAGGAGGTCAGGTCAGTATTGTTTCCTACAAAAAATAGCAATGTTGTTCTCTTTTAAACATGGCCATGATCTTGCTCTAACCTTTACTAAGCATTGCTTCTCTTAACCAAAACCACGGTCTTCCATTTTTGTGGCCACTTTGGGACATCAGAACAAGCTGTAAACACAACACTGACATTTTAACACTTCAGTGATCCGGCAAACATGCTAGGAAACAGTTGCACATTCACTCCACACAGAGCATGTTCACCATTAATTTGGAGTTGTGTTAAAGGCCACCTGATGAGGGTACAGAGAGCCCAATATTAACTCTCCTTGTAGCCCATTTCTGTCTCCACCAACTCCTAGAGAAAATTATCTGCCTGTTCACTTGCAAGCTGCTACCTTGGTGTTGGGTAGGTAGTGTATAAGGGGTTCGTCAGGGCTTTATGTATTGAAAACAGCTGCCTGTTGCATCAGGAAATGGCACAGAGTGGATCAAAACAGTAGAGCTGGAGGCTGTGAAACCAGTGGGCAATTCGAGAGGGGATGAGGGGACGCCAACGCCCTTGTTAGCACAATGACCAAAATGCATCCCCCTTGTTAACCTGCCATCCCACCTGTCCATCCCCAAGTAGCAGAAAGTGCAGGAGCAGAGGAGTTGTTTAGCTGAATATGTTTGTCTAATCTGCCTGACTCACTGATCCTTTATCTGACTGAAGTTTGTGTAAGTAAGAATCATTGTCATTTGACCCATTGTCATTGTCATTTGACCCATTGTTCATATAAAACTATTCATTAGTGCAGCCTGGGGGGCAGAATTCCAAAAATCTTCACGTGTCTGATACATGAAACACAAACACAGGTGCTGCTATGCTCTCGATGTGGTGAGCTCGTTTTGGTGGGTGTGGAGTCAAAGCACATCATAAGCATTCTCTCCCTCTATCATACATAATGCAGTATTCCCTCTGCTCTGCTCTGCAGCTTTTATAGCCTTTAATAAACAACTTAATTAGTGTGGTGGTCGGTGTTCTGAGAAAAGAATCAAGACAACGTCTGTTTATTAAAGTCTTGAAGGGTCACTTCACCTAAATTACAAAAATTTCCTCTGATATTTAGAGTGAATGGTTACGAAAAACACAACACACTGGTAAAGTGCTTGCTGTAGTACTGCAGCTTTGCCTCCCATAACACAGGTGAAATATTAAAATCCAACAGAGTTTTCATAGTGTGACTCATACATCAAAGGGAGGATTCTAAATGTCATGTGCAGACTCCTGATGTATGCGCTATCTTTAGAAACTTTGTTTCTTGACAGAGACCTTGGAGCTACCTTCTGTCCAACACAGCAGTGCTGATTAGACCGAGCTATTAATGAACCTGAACCAAGGTTTTAATTACAAGTATTTTGAGAAGTATACAGATATTAAGACAACTAGAAAGTAAGCTTTTGCTGTTCACAAAGCATTTTTATCATGATGATATTAAAGAATGGCTCATTTAAACACATGCTCTCAATCTTCGAGTAATAACTACAGTGTTTAGGCAGATCACAGGCGCTTGAAGGTACAAATATGAAATAATAAAACCTTGTTCCAGGGAAAGCCTCTGATGAAAACAACATTTGGCTCACTGGCTGTGTGAAGCTATCACACAGGTATATGCAGCACCTGTAGCTGGTATTCATGCCCACAGAGCCTTGTCCTCCTCCACAGCTCTCCTCAGAGGGATGGCTGTGGACGACATACAGCAGCATCATAGGCTTCACCGTTTCCAAAATTCACTTCTATCTGTATGATACGTCTGAGTTTTCTGTAACTCATTCAGTATTGAACATGTTTGACAACCAGTGACACTCTGTCATCTATGAGGGTAAGTGTGTCAGTGCGCTTGCTGTGCATACCCACGCGTCATGCGATTTCCTCCTCTACTCACACCTTTGTTTCTCAATGAGTCATTTTGTTCTCTTGTTTCTGCTGGCGCTTTGGGACTTCTGCAGTTGGTAATCATCACCCGTGCTATCTCACAGCAGCAGCTATGTTACGGTGAGGTCAGTTTGATCCTCTTCAATATGCAAAAATGCATGACTGAATTTGCTTTCCAGAAGCCAGATTACTATCACTGTTGATTTTGTGATTTCACTTTGCTTTGAACAAGATCTTTTAAAGGTATGTTTCAGATCAATCCTGAGGCATCCTGTTTGTTGGATAGGGAGTACAATACGAGTACGAGTTCAATTAGTAATGACTTGGCCCACAGTGATCTGATTCTTTTTACCGCATCTTGTCCTGAACAAAGGAAAGCAATAATCACTAAGAGCTTTTCATATAGATGGATGTTTTCTCCTCACACAGTGCTGTTGTCTTTAATAGGCCTCTGCTGTGTTAAGTTGCGCTCATCATTGAGGTAATAAGACTCTGAATCAGATCAGTAGAAACTGTCTGGAAAACTTGTAGAGAGGCAGTACTTCAGTGATAGTTGCAGACTATACGTAAACGCTGCATGGGCATAAGTCATTAGGTTTGTTCAGGTTAAGAGCATCAGACATACTTGAGAAAAAGCAAGATGCTACGTCATTATTATTAGATAATAAGTCACAAAACTGTAAATTTGAAAACAGGCTCTTTTGTATCACCATGCCCTTCAATGCTTGTTCAGTAAAACTCTGCTACTTCAATGAATAAATAAAGAGAGAGGGAGAGAGAGAAAGAAAAAAAGGGACACAGAAAGTAGACAAAAAATATGAAATGAAACTTAACTAAATGTAACTTTCAGAAAATGCAAACACAGAGCTTCAACTGTACATGTTCATTCTTTATATATGAATATGAGTATCAACATGCAAGGATGGCTGATAAATGAAAGGAAAATAATACAATACTATAGAGTGTATCATTAAGGTGGCTTTTTTCATCACAAACCCCAAAACAGCGTTCTCATCATAGCTGTTCCCGCATTTGGTGTTGGTTTTGTGCAAAGCTAAATCATTTCCTGTACCTGCTGGAGACTGTATCTCTCAGTAAAGGTTGCTAGAACATTTGCTGCTCCAGGGTTCTGTTTAGGTGTTGGTGCATGGTGCAGAACACAGCGTCACACTAGCAAAGTGGCATTTTCTTGAGGCAAACGGAGGTTATTTCCTGGCCTGTGGCAGTCTGGAATCTGGGTGACTCACTGTGCTCCCTGGTAGCAGAAGAGATGCGGTAGAGGGTGTGGCCACGCCAATCCAGTGGTGCACTGCAATTTAAGGGCCAAGACTGAGTGCATCTCACACAGTCTGCTGTCCACCTGTCAACCGGTTGACAGCTCAGCACATTGGTGTTCCATAATATTAACACACAATGAGTAAAAAACAGGTATAACAAAACATGCAAAAAAAAAAAAAAAAACATAGCCACATCTTTAATTCTATTATCATTGCATGTATGCCACTATAGTGGTATTTAAGGGCAGATGGTTTCTGTATGAATAATAATGAAAGAATCACACACCATTACACATGGAATGACCCGAAAAATGAATTCAAATTAAAAAGGGACATTATCAGCTCTTGGCAATATATTTTAGCACACTATTCATCTGTGGAATGAAAGTAGTGAACGTGATTGGCTATGATTGTCACAACCTCTAACAAATCCCACTATAATTCATGATAATGTATTCCTTCTGATCCTACTCCATATCCAAAGGGGCAACAGGTGAGCCAAATGAGCCTGCCATGATCTAAAAAGTTCGCGTGGCGTGCCCCCAACACTTCAGGCAGGGCACACCTGACTGTGATCTGTACAACGCCACAGGGTTCATGAAAGTAGAGCCCCTTGTGAGTATTTTGGGAAACAGGGCGTCAGTCGTGTGACTGAGTCAAAATAAACGACAGTGTGTATTGATGGTAATGAAGGAACATGTGGCTCACTGATGTGTTTTTAATAGTTCTTGAACAACAGTGGAGCTCTAGTTGTATTAGTGTTTGTCTACCTGCCCAAGGACTGCAGATGGAAATCAACCAGTGGCCAAATCTGGCACAATACATTTCTTCTCCTTGTGTGAAATTAATGGTTTTTGCATATGGTTCCTGACTAAACTCCACTATGGCAAAGAGGAATCAGACATGTCCGGCTGCAGATACACACATTATACTTGTGAGGATGACACATTCATTGTTGGTTTTGGTCTCTTCAGTACGAAGAATATAGAACATCAACAGCCGTATTCTTTAATTGTCGCTCCTCTGTATAGAATACATTACAGTGAAAAGATTGCAAGAACGTAAAAACACACACATACATGAGTAAGTAATCACAGGGGATGTAAACATGCCATACAGTCACATCATCTTCACATTAATTACTGTAGCTGCAGGCAGCCTTACATATGGATCAAAATGTTCTGTGGATATGTGCCGTAAATAAACTACGTACTGTTTCTTATTTAGTTTTGGGTAACAGAATGTGCAGCGTATAATATATGTATTACTAACCTGGCAACATAAATGAAGTGGGAGGGAGGTAAATGACATGCAGAAGAGAGACACAGAGTTCATTGAGGTGAGGCTGATGTAATGAGGGAGGGGGCTGGGTTATCGGGTAAGACAGGGACAGAGAGCTATGCTGTAATTACTGAGTCCCTTCACACCAACTTATCTGCTCTCATTAACAGGACACACTGGGTGTCACTCACTGTGTGTCTATGTTGTTTCCTTCTCATTTTCTCTGTCTTTCTTATTCTTCTCTCATCCTTCGCCTTCTCTGCTCACCCCCAGGTCTCAGATCTCGATGAGCTAAACTGGTCCTCATGCTGAATCAGATTTATTAGCCACAGGGGGCGCTCTGCTTGCTGCCAGCCCTCTAGCAGTCATTGTCAGTGACCAGGGCACGCAGCCAGTGCTGGCCGGCATGTGCCCAGTGCTAAGGTCGCAGTAGAACAGTTCAGAAGTCTTGTCACCCACAAGCATCGTTTTCATTTCTTCTCTTCACACTGGCACTTGACCCGTCCTCGTGTAATTGGGTGTTCAGTGCCCCAGCACAAAACTTGGCTCAGTGGAGAGCTCAGTTTATGCCTCCAGCTCTTGACACTAGGGGCTACCAATAACAGCTTTGGAACGGTTCAGTAAAAAAAACAGAAGAAAACTGTGATGCAGTTTGAGATCCGCTCTGGCCTTCAGTTTGCTTGGCCTTATTTTGTCCATGCACATTTCACCAATAGAGAGCCAGTCAGTAAGAAGCACCAGGGGTTCTCAGCCGGCTCACAGTGACAGATGACAAAAATGCATTACACCAACAAAATCTTTAGGGAAACAGGTTTTAGATCAGCTTTTACTTCACACTGCTTGATGATACTGTAGCATATATATATATACACACACACACGCACACACACACACACACACACAATTGTATATGTGTGTATATATTTGGCTCAAAGTGACTACTTCATGGTTCTAATAATAACCGCATGTTTAGGGTTAGTGTACAACCAAGGTCATCCGTAAATCAGTGTTGCATGTTACTACCCATTCATCCTTAGATGCACTTCTCCTAACAGCATGGTTGCTGACTATCATCCTACATCCTTCTTCCTGTGCCCCCCAAAAATATTATGTCATGTGATTGGTTCAGACTGCTAGAAGAGAAATTAGCTACCCAAATATATAGTTCTAACCAGGCTAAATTAGCCCAGCTAAAGGACCTCTTTAGTTTCCTGGTTCCCTGGTGAGGAAAGTCACATGATGTCACAGCCTCATATTATTTGATTTACATTACATTGTTTAGTCTCAGTCCTTTCTTGATGATATAGGCCATGGTATACCAGCTGTAACTTTTTTCTATTCAGCTAAAGCAAAGAACTCTTAATTATTTGATACTGCTTTTCAGAGCTTGACTCTCAGTTTGCTTTTCAAACACTGAAAATGTGCTGACTTGAAAATGTGCTCTTGTTATTAAGTATTCAGCTTAATTAGCATCAGCTAAAGTCGGTCAGCATTGTTGGCTCACTTGGCTTTATATTTGCTTGTTAGCCAAGTCACTGAAAGCCAGTAAACACTGATCCTGTCTCATCCTCCTGTCTCCCTCTCTGCCCCCTTTTGCCTTTCTTTCTCTGTCGTCCTCCCACTCGTAAGTTTAATCCCCCTCCTCTTCCCTGGCTCCCGCTGCTCATTCAGCTCACAGCCTGTGTGTTAGTCTGTCGGGGAGGGTGAAAATTGGAATGAGGTAAATGGGGGGAGTTGAGAGGAGAGAGGTCAGTGGTGCTGGATGAGCAGCTGAGGAGAAACTAAGACTCCCACTGCTTCTCTCTATTCAGCTAACAGCCAGAGACCGATGCAAATGGCTGTTTCTGACTGGCTGCTACAAATCCCTCTCCTTTCTGGACAGAGACACAGATGAACTCTGGGCTTTAGATAGAAAAGATGAAGAGAGAGACAAGGAGTAAAGGATGTATGTGTGTCTCATGTGTGATCTCATACCTCTTTTGAAAACTGCTTTAATCCTCAGACCCTCAGCATGAGGACATCTTAGACAGCCCTAATTTTTGATCAAGGGAATAGTTTAGGATTAAGACTTGGGTCCAGGGCTAAAGTGAGATTTATAACAGGTTTATGTTCGGTCAAGCATAGTAGTAAAGGAATACCACAGCTAAATAGTGATCATTGTGTCCTCAATTACTCACCCAACTTGAAACGCTGCATGAAAACTAGTTCACATGTGAAAAAACAGTTTTAGCAATTCCAATATTTCACATACACCCATAGTTGAAATCAGGTGACAGTTTGGATTATGTGATCCAACAATGTTTAAAACAACAGGTAAATTTTTTTGTTTCCTTTGATCCACATGGAGCCATGTTATGTCTGTATTAGTAAACTATGCACTATATCATATTCTGTTTCTGAAAGACAACATGATCCAAGAAGGTGCTGCAACTTTAACTATGATGGAGGTACTAAGTGGGTAAAACCATGTTATCACTTGAAGGAACTTCAAGATATAGATGTGCCCTGCTGGGTGTCCCAGTGACAGTACCTCCTCAATATGCAGAGGTTAATACTGTATATGATGCATGCATGCTGACTGGGTTGTTTTCAAGCAGTGCTAAGTACAATATGAGCTGAGACATCTGCCAAATGGTTTCACAGACCTGAATCCAATCCAAAGCAATCCACTTGGTGTCACTTATTGCAATGCAGCCTGAAGGATGTTCAAAGTCACACTGACTAAAGCCAATATGCTTACTCAATTCTGTCATTGTTAACATTCATAATAAATGACAACCATGATGCTTCACATTTAGTATAAAGTATATCCTCAATGACTGAGCCTGACAACTGCAGAATGAGCCAGAGGCAGATCTTCAGTTCAGTGCAAAGGCAGGACCAGGCATGCGATCAACGATCTGATTTCCTTTAAGCAAAAGCAACACATTTGAGATGTACTAAGGATTCAGGATAACACCTCACATTTTTCATCAGTGGTCACCTTCAAGATACAATGCCATCTTTCATTTTATGAAGGACGACCACTTTTGGAATCTCTATTTACTCATAAAAAAAGTTCCATAATTTGGTAAGTAATTAGTGGGAAAATGATTTCACTGATCAAATAAATTATTAATCAGTCAAAATTAGATGAAGATCAATTTAAGAATTTGATTAAAGTTTCAGGCAATGGGTAAATTTAAGGTTTAATTTGTGTTCAGATGAACTTGCAGGTTAATTCAAGTACAGTATACCATTGTACTCAAGAGGTTACTTGCTGAGATCAGGAAATATAACTGAAAGCAAATCCAACAGGGCAAAAGAACACAAGTCAGAAGATCAGACAGTCTGGAAACAAACCTCAGTGTTAGCTAAATGTATCTGAAAAAGAAAACCAAGGCAAATTGTACCCAAAAGTGATAGCTAAAGTAGCTAACTGTTTACTTGTGTGTAGCCTGTCTGATTGTCCAGGTGGTTTGCACCGCACGTTGCCATGATAGAAACAACAAAAATAAGATCCTTGTTTTTGAAACACCTGTGTTGTTTTTCCGTATTTTCTGAGTCCTCTGGGGCATTATCTTGCAAGTGCTTTGTTCAGGTGACAGTTTAATAGCAGTTGGTTCAGACCAAATGAATTGGCTCCACTGTGTTTTTGCTTTTGGAGAAACTCTAAAAATGAACCCCTGGTATTAAAAAGTGGAACTGTCTTTTAGGGGTAGAAACAGATTAAGGCTACGATTTGGGGTTAGTTCTTAGTGCTTCCAAAGGCAGCTTGACTTCCTTGTGGTTCTAGAAGACGTTTCACCTCTAATCCAAAAGGCTTCTTCAGTTCTAAGGCCTGGGACTCCCCACCAGTCCCAGTCCACCACCAGTCTCAGTCCACTTGGATTTGGAAGCACTTAGAAGTACCATGACCTGGATGAATGAGAATCTTCACAGACAATTTGGGGTTAGGATTATGGTTAGGTTTAAATCAAGGTTAATATGAGTTTCCAGTTGGAGAAATTTCAATGGAACATTTGACAAAATGCAATATTTTGTAGTAATCGTATCTAATTATCATCAGTCTTTTTGCCTGTGAAAAGAAGTGGAAGCAGTCCAGGAGTGTAGTCTCAAGACTTCACAGTCAAGTGTCCAGCATATTCAGAACACAAGTATATCACCATCACTTTCAATTACCATGCTCTGATGCAGTTGAAAGGTGAGAAAGGAAAAAAAAACCCAGGAAGTTTATGAAAATGTGACGATTTTCTGAGGCTATTAAAAGCTGCTTTTGTCAGAGGAAGCAGATTTTTTTTTTATATACCATGCTACCCTGCTACTGCTGTCTGTGATAGAGGGGAGGGTTGCTCTAGTTTTTTGTGATTGAAAAAAGGACACATACACACAGCAAGAAGTACACACACACACACACACACACACACACACACACACACACACACACACACACACACGCACACACACTCTCTCTCTCACACACACACACACACACAAACACACACATGCATACAGGTGCACAAACAGTCTTATATAACTATTTACTAAGCCATTCTGGTTAAGTCATTCTATTGGCGGGTTAGGTCTATTGATGGGGTCTATTGATGTCTGAGAGTTCCTGCAAGTCCACAATAGCGCTGACACAAAAATAATCTTCGACACAAACACACACACACACACACACACACACACACACACACACACACACACACACACACACACGCACACACACACACACACACACACACAAAGTGGATTATGAGTTAATGAACTTCTTTTGTGGTAACATTGGACAACACACACACAGACACACACGTGCACAAACACACACACACAGACACGCACGCACTCAGAGAATTAAAGTGACCCGTCTCTCTCCACCTCCTCTATTTTCTTGGAGACACTGGTAGTTTATCGGTTTCAGCCCTCATTAATCAGTTGTCTTCAGCTCAGTGTATTACTGGCGGAGGACCTGTCTGACAGGACGAAAACACAACAAATTATTGCAGCACAACAACAAACACAGGTCAGAGCTGAATCCTCCACAAGCCTGTAGGCCCTGTTCCATTGTGTCATTAAGCCAGCCATAAATCAATACCATTATCCTGCCTGTGTTTATTAGCTGTTATAAATCCATACTCATTTCTCTCTGCTGCTAGCAGCTCCATCATTATTCAGACAGTGATACAGTGGACTGTGACTCCATGCTCATAGTGTAACTTCAGTACAATGTTAATAAGGTTAAAGCAACATCCAGAAATTTTAAAAGAAACTGTGACCTCTTCATCGAATTCTCATCTCAAGATGTCAAAAGTGTTTTGATTTATAAATATATGACAGCTGCACCTTACAACACAAGTGAGCAAATTAACAACAAACTTTATCTTAAAGTTGTAATTCTAAGATTTCAGTCCTGGCTGATTTGGCAACACCTGGAGTTACTGGTGGTAGCAGCAAATGTGCTTTAATACTGCAGATCACATCATCATGGGGGCAGCAAAACAAACTTGTTGTATTAATAAAGAAGTCGGACAATAATTGGTCTTTTTCCATCATTCTGTGAGCAACCATGAAATCATTAAATGCTGCACACGGCATGAGTCTGCAGACAGCAGGCCACAATGACAGGAGCTGGTTACATTGCTGAGAAGTTGGAGGTGTGCAGCCTGATGCCTGCAGCTCTTTATCTAAGAGCTCACTGTGGCTGCTCCTTCTTGTTCCATTACTCCTTGCAGTATTTCAAACTGATCCACCGTCAAGAAAAATTACGGACTGTTGTATTGTTCTGTAGATGTCTTTGATATCATTTGAGAAACAATAGTCGTCAATGCTAATCTCACTAACACGTTGCATTTCCTGTGACTACCGCGACTTGTGTTTTGCTGGTTAAATGGAAATGTTCAGTTTGCATTAGCTGTAATTTAATAAAACATTTTTACTGAGAATGTTGATGCAGACACCCAGTTAATATTGCAAATATATTAATATTGTAACACTTTCATCAATGGACCATAGGCTCAATATTTTGTCACATCATTCTGCAACAGACAATGATTTATCAGACATATATTTCAATGAAAATCTTCCAAATTCTAACTTTAAGTGGATGATAACTTTTGTACCCTTGAAATAAATGTAATAGCATCAAAGTTATTACTTATTATTTGTATATTGTATACATATTATCATTATGAAGACACATTATTAAGACATCTGGAGATTGTGTGCCTGTGTTTATTGACAAGCCTCAATGACATAGAGGTCAGGGACAGTGTGTATGTTAACTTGCAGACTGGGCTACACAAATCTACAGCCATGCTAGCAGCTCTATAGGGCTGTACTTGGGCGTTGAGATGAGTATTAACGTGCACAATGACAGTGCTAACTTGCTGAAGTTTAGAAGGTAATGTTTACCTCGCTAGCAACAGCTTAGCATTTTAAAATGCTAACATTTACTATTTTGCATTAAACAAAAAGTGCAGCTGAGGCCGAGAGAGTATTAAACCATTGACCAAATAATTAGAATAATGAAGAATCTGACTCAATGAAGGAACTGGAGGGAGCATCAAGGGATCACCAAAGTTCATGGAGTCTTGCCGAAGTTCAGGCAGGTGTTGAAGTCATTTTAAAGGGACACGCTCCATATACCATTCATTCATCCATGCCGATGACCTGTCTCTTGCAACAGACGATCAATATCTGCCTCCACTTCCTCAGCCTTGTCCCATATTAGCATTAAATATCATGTGTTTCAGGCTTTGCCAGGGGCTTCTGTCAGTTCAGGGACAGTCTATGTCAAGGATGCTCAGATTTGTTCCAGAGCATTACATGAGTACAGCCATAACAGGAAATTAAAATGCATGTTATTACAAATATTGCTTATACACTGATGTGAGTGTCCTAACTAAGAATGTCTGTATCAACTTTTCTGCAGTCCCATTTAGCAGATGTCATAAGTGGAAAAACTTGAACCATTTGTGGTGCAAGAGGAAAGTTCAGGGAATTCCCAAAGTCATGTGACTTAAACCTCCAGAGACCATAAATGTCTGTGCAAAAAAAAAAAAAGTGGCAATTGATTTAATAGTTGCTAAGATATTTTAGTCTAGATCAAAATGGTGGACAGACCAACAGATGGATGCACAGATGGACATTGTGATCCCTATAGCCACTCCATTAGTGTGATAAACAAGATGGATCAAAGGATGCTCCAATTATCTGGGTATCATACTACAAGATGAAAAGATACAAGAGGGGTAATGGGAGTGTGCCCACCCAGTCTCCATGTGCTTTGTAGAGCTGGAGAATGCTTCTGACCATGTTGCTCAGGGTGTTTTGTGGGGGTTGCTTCAGAAGTATGGGCTGCTGAGGCTGCTGCTACATGTAATCTAGTCCTTGAATAACACTGAGAGCTGCGCCTGTATTCTCAGCAAGAAGTCTGTCGTGTTGTTTGTTGGTGTTGGGCTCTGTCATGGCTGTGCCTTGCTACCTCTTGTGTTTGTGATTTTCATGTGCAGAATCACAAGGTGTAGCTGCGTAATGGTGTGCAAAAAGATGACTTCAGGACTGGATCTCAGCTCCTTGTAGACGATGTAGCTCTGCTGGCTTCATCCTGAACAATTGGGAAGAGGCTCAGGGTATGATCATGGCTCCTTTGCTTCAAAAGGAGCCAGTTGAGGTGATTTGGGTATATGATACATATATGGTGTTTGCATATTATGGTTCCTCGACACCTCCTTCTGGTAGTTCTCTGGAGACATCCAACTGGGAGAACACAGGGTAGACCAGACCGGAGGGATTATATATCACATCTGGTGTGGGAACACCTTCCCACAGGAGTGTAAAAGAGTGTAAAAATGCATTGACAACATGTAAGAGGAGTAACTTCCTCAAAATGTACTTTTTCTCCATTGTGAGAACAAAGCTGACCTTTTCAAAGTTGCTTCTCTGTGTTTGATTCACACTAAGGGCAGGCTTTCTCTGTGATATTCTGCCCATGTTTTTAATGTTTTTATTTAGTTGGATGTTTTAATTGTACTGTAGTAGCAGCAGTGAAAAGAAGTGCAGTTTCCACCTGTTAAAGTAGAAAAATGTTATGAACAGCCCCAACATACTGTTTGTTACTGAAATACGAAAGTACAGAACACCCACTCAGAGATAAAATTGGTAAACAGCATTCGCCCCAAATCTCTGAATGGACTTCTGGTTCACTGCCTCAAGGACTCAATTATGTTTTCAAGGTTGATGAAAAAAGAAATTGTTTTCTAAAAAGGCAATCCATTATCTTGAATATGATTCGCTCTTGTGAAGGAAACTCTGCCATCACAACAGACTTTATCAGATTTTATAATTCATATGCATACCTCTCAGTGTTCTGATTGCTGCTCTGCATACTGCCTCCTCTTTAATGACTAATTTAATTTGCTTCATTTAAACTTATTAATTCAATCATCCATCCATTTTCAATACTCCTTATCCTGTTCGGAGTCCCTGGGGTCTGGAGCACATCCCAGCATGCATTGGGCAAAAGGCAGTTCATTTAATCAGTGTTATCTAATTACTCAGTTTGCCTGATGATCATGAGCGTTTCCCTTGGCCTGTCTTTAGTACTGGGGTCATTCACTGTTTTGATGCCTTGATGGGTTAGAAAATCGACATGGAAGAGTTGCAGAACACAAGGAGCATCATTTTATATGAACTCAGTGCAAGGTGAAAAGAGAACACATAATATACTGAGATGAAGGTGGGTCCTTTTTAACATACTGAAAACAACTTGCGTCCACGCAAGCCTTTTCAGGACATTTTCATGAGGATATACATCTAAAAATACATCTCCTTTTGTGACAAACAACAAAACTGTACCGCTAAACTCATGATTTAGCTGTTCTCATTTACATATTTTTTCTATTTATGTGGGAAGATGATTGGACAAGTATTAAATCACATTTGATTACCACTGATAAAAGCTTCCTGTTAGCCAGGCGAGCAGTGACCCCTGTGCTGCTGTGCTGAGATGTTTGTCAAATCCATATTATGAGAAGTAGTCAGACAAGATAAACACAAATACAGGTTAATGATCATCACCTTTTAAACATAAAATAAATAGCGAAATAAATTCCCCTGAAACATTTAGACCATAATGTAGCCTGTAATAGGTACAGATAATATGATGGAATTGTAAAATGAACAACTAAAAGGTAACAGTGCGAGATTATAACGGAATTTGGACACATGATTGAGTTTTTCCACGTTGCTAGATACTAAACACATGTAGGGTAAACTACAGTAAGGTAGCCTCTCAAATCAAGAAGCTCCTGCCCCTATGTAATTCCCTCCAGACCATTAGATGTTTTCATTTCAGCTCTGTTCATGGGTGCTAAAGGCCTTGCTAATCTTTGAATTGCATCAAAATCAGTCTACTTGTGGGAGGACATCAAAAGAAGTGGTTTTAGGTTGAGGTTATGCACCAGTATGAACTGAACATTTGTGTTAGCTTTCTGAGAAAATATATGTACAGCATTTTCTAACACTGCTGTGTCAGTCTAAGAAGTTAACTAGCTCACTGCATATTAAAATAATGTTATAACTAGCAAGCTAGCTTGGATTCTTTGCGAGCATAGGCTAAGCGTCCATGGTATAATGTATAAAATCTTCACAGTGTTTCATGTCACTAATTTATCAATTAAATTACGTCCTAACAACTTGTTAGTCCGAGCAACATCAGAATTTGAGAATAAAGTCAATTCTATACATAAATACCAAGTTTGGATACATCAAAACTGTGAGGCAAGATGCTAAGATGGATTACAGCCACAGGTAGGGAGCATCTTCACGTACAACCTGCAGGAAGATTTGCTAGATTTTTAATTCTGTTTTATAACAACAAGGTTAGAGTCTGTTAAGAGATTGATATTCCAATCATATATTTGTTAAAAGAAATTTGACTGCTTTGAAGGGGAATATCTTACCCTGGTTTACCCAACTAAATGATCACCAACACAGACATTTAGAATGAGTCACCACAAAGAGGTCCAGGTGAGAGAAAGTTGTCCTACGCAGCCCTAACTGTGCCTTGAGAAGGTTTATGTCATAATTTCACAAGAGCTCCTTTCTCTCTGTCTACAATAACACTGTCATTTTCAAACAAATCCACTCTGGAAACTGGTTTCGAAAAGGTCTGGTGAGAAAATACAGAAGGTCAAAGTGCACAAAAAAAGTTTATAAAAGTTACATAAAAGTATAAAAGTTATATATATGTATATTTCCAAGACATTTTTTAAAACAAACTATGAGGGAAACTACAAAGCAATTTCTTAGGAAATTGTGTTGTGAATACTGGATGTTGAAAAGTTGATGCTAAACTGCACTGGCTGTAAAAGTTGAATAACATCAATGATTCATGAAATATGTGGAATACTTTGATGTTGAAAAGCTGATGCTAAACTGAAAAGCTTGCTTGCTTGTATGAAGAAGCAGTAGAAGGAGTATAAAGACTGGGAGATTAATTAATTCTAATTAGTATGAATGGGATTTAAAAGCTGAATAAAACTGAATGTATGAAATATGTGGTACAGTGTAACATCTGAATAGAGTTTCTATGAATGACAAAGTATGCATGTCAAAAGTTGAAAAGTCCATCCCTAGTTTCCTGTTATGATATTTTTACTGTCTTGGGCTTTTACTCTGAAAACCTAGGTTCATTACCTGTTTCCTGTTAACATCAAATGGGGGCTTTTTATTTTGATAAACAAGCCTCATCCTGAGTTCACTGTTAAAATACAGTCACTTCCAGTATTTCCGGTGAACTGGTGTGTAAATCAATGTGTGTGGCATATAGTGTAGAAACAGATCGTAGTGTTTGTTAAGCACCACAGACATCATAAAAGCAGTCATCTAAATCAGCTGTTTGAACTCATAGACTGTATGAAACATGGATGTAATCTCTGTGATGCCACCCATAGGTTTCTGAAGAGCCATTGTGACACTCAGTGACTCCACCAAACTCCTAGCTGATCCAACAATGGTCAAAGAGGTGGAGCGTGGGTGGAGCTGTGGTGGACTGACTTAAGCCTGGTTGCTGAAAACAAGAAGCTAGCTGTCAATCAAAGTGGCCGTGCCCATAATCACACAAAACTTTAGACCTTAATGATAATGATAGCAATTTTGTCATGGACAGGGAAACCAAAACAGTTTTCTGTACGAGGCTGTAAACATGTGTATTTCTGCTGCATTTTAATGTGGGGGTCAATGGGGATTGATTTGCTTTTGGAGCCAGCCTCCAGTGGTCATTAAAGGAACAGCAGATATTGGCATGTCCTTGTCGGCTTCAGTTTTCAGCCCTGAAGGGTGCTGTTTGGTTGAACTACACTTAGAGTTTGCTACAGAGCTATGGTGATGGTAAGTGCTTAGTTTCTAGTGAGTTACCAAGGATTTGAGCTGAGAGACACTTCTTGAACTCTGGCATTGATATGGGAAGGTGTTATGAATGTTTGAAGCTTTGAATGGAGTTTCTTTGTGAATGTATGAATGAATGGACAAGGTTGCATATGAGTACGTTTGAAGGGTTTTCTAATTGACTTCCAAGGACATTCCTATTTGCACCCTAGTACCAAAGTCACTTAGTACCAAAAGACATAGTTTTTGACTTCAAACTTCTTGTAAATTATTACGTAATTATTTGGAAATTATGAACCTGTATAAAGGGACAGCTACAGTTGCTCAAATTAGCAAGAATGAAGAAGTGAGTCAAGGAGAAGCTGCTGTGCTAAATCACAGAATTTCACACTTCCACTCTATGGGAAATCTGAAGCAGTAGTTGCTGTGACCATTAGTGATGATTTGTACCTTTGATTCTCTGTGAGAACTAAAAAGGAACAGAGAAATTACATGCTATAAACGTGTGAGAAATCCACTCTACGGCGCAATGTTAAGGTTTGGATAAATGGGAGTGCAGGAATCTGAAAATACATCAGTAGAAATCAAGCAGTGTTTTGGTCTCATTTAATGACTTCATTGCAACAAATTCCCACTGCCTCCATGTATCTTTCTCATTAGATTTATTTATTTTTTTTTTTTCACTGCTCAGTGCATATCATGGATGTACTATGGGTGGAAAAAACACAACTGATCCCTTCCAGACCTGTTTCAGGGCTCACACCAAACACTGTACTTTGGCTAATAATGTGTTTCTGGGGATTTTTTCTATGGATTTTTCCACAAAAAGTTCTATTATCTTTTTAAAATCCTTAAAATTACATCTACTCCTTGCCCTTCATTAAAAAAATGCTGAGTCTCTGATAATGCAATGTTTCCTACTTTACTGAAAAGTCCATTCTCAGTGTTTCTTCACCGGAGGCTTCAAGTTTCCACATCAAACTTTTCTAAATTGAATATTGGACTTGGACTGGCTTCCAGACTATTTGTGCTGTCACAAATGATGCTTGTAGGATAAAACTGGATTTTCAATGAGCGCAGAGAAACTTTCCACTTTCAGCAGATGAATGTTAAAACAGCCTTCTACTGTCAAACTCTGAACATATACACCATTCTGCACAGTGAAGCTCAAACATTCAACTGTAGGAACAAGAAGAAATACAAGAAGAAAGGGGGATTTTTGAATGGAGGAGAACTTAGATTTAAATAGAAACTTAAATTTACAGCAGCCGAGCTTATGCTAAACATGTATTCCCTCTAAAAGATCATTTATAATTTATGGATTCTTACGACTCATAAACATGAACTCATATACTCACTCAGATAAAACTTTATTGATCCCATGCCAGGGAAATTAAGTTGTTACAGCCAGCAAGTATTAAAAAGCAAAACAGCAAAAACAGGCATAGAAGGGTCAAGATAAACAGGATACAGGATAAAGAAAGAAAATCAACTAGCTTTGAAAAAATCAGTAGGTTTATAATGTAGAAATGGGCAAAACAGTAACAGTGTTACTGAGGGGGTTTGGGATTTTTTGGTATCGTTCTTTAGTGTTTCGGGTGTCTCATTATCTCTTTATTTTGTGCAGGTTTGGAGGTGTGGCGGGCAGGTGTGTTTAGCGGCAGGCAGCGCAGCTGATTGGCATCCTGTAATTATCTCTACTAGTTTTTAAGCTCCGCACTTCTGCTTCTCGTTGTCAGATCGTCTTGGTATCCTGACTTCAGCTCGTGATCTCTGTTCCTTGTGTCATTGTTCCTGGTGCGGTTTGCGCTGCAATGCAGCAGCTTGTTATTGAATGTTAGTATGCTAATATTCCTGCCTCCCCGCCTCCGAAGTTTTGTACTATTTTGTTTTTGGGACTCTCTTTGTTATTGTGTGCTTTTGTGTTTAGTGTTTTTTTCCTCCTGTGGAGAGAATTTCGTTAGTCGTTAACTGTTAAATGGCTTACCTGAGTTTTGCCCTCTGTGCCTTGGCATTTGAGTCATTTTTGTTAAAGTGGTCTTCAGACCGAACAGTTATATTACATGATGTTGGAGTTAAGCAGTCTGACAGCTGTTGGAATGAAGGACCTGTCGTAACCTGTCTTACACACTGGATGCAGCAGTCTGTTACTGAAGGAGCTGCTTAAGCCCCCTACTGTCTAGATAGATAGATGGATAGATACTTTATTCATCCCCGAGGGAAATTCACACGTTCCAGCATAGTCCACAAATAAAAATGTCCAAATATGCAGTGCAAACAGAATTAAAAGTGTCCAGTGCAACAGAATGCGAGTTTAAGTGTCCAGTGTTTACATGAGTTTAAATGAGCTGTCCAGAGTTTAAATGTCCCGTGCAAACAGAATACAATATGCAATATACGATTGGTCAATATGCAAACTGTAGGGGCTCCAGCTCACTGCTCACCAGGTGACAGAGGTAAGCTGGTAGTATTTTTAGCTCTGTGTAAAGCGAATAAACATGATGTTTCCAGATAATGCTCATCTGCCTTAAAGATGAAGTTGACACATTTTATAACCTATTACTGGAGATGTACTGAGTGAAACATATCGCTGAATTCAGCAGAAGACCTCAGTAACATACTTAGTCTGTTTTGTCAGGTAATAAATAATAAAGCAGGCTGTGACCTTTCCGATAATTGATCAAAAGGCACGGTGACAGAGGGGCTCTTCACCTGGCAATAATGTGATTACTATGACATCTGGACCATCAATAATGTCAGGTGAGATTGTTTTGTGCAACCAAACATGCAGAGACCATAAAGGACTGTTGTGTTGCAGATATGTGCTTTTTACAGCTGGAAAAATATCCTTCAGCAAAATCCACTATAGTAACTGTCTGAGAAAATCAGTGGTGGAAGAAGTACGCAATACCACGATGTAAAAATACTCTGTTACAAGTAAATCCAATAAAAGTACAAAAGCATTAGCAAAACAAAGTAGTAAAAGTAAAAGTGCAGAATGGCCCAAACCAGAAGAGAATATATTATATTACTGCACCATAATTATTAATGCATTATCATTGTTGGTCTGATTTCTTCTCTATAATCCAGCAATTTATTGGTTTTTATTTTATACTAATATTGAATCTGAGAAATAGTAGTAGTAGTAACATAAGTTATCAAATAAATGCATTGGAGTAACATGTTACATTTTTAGTGGAGTTCACAGGACCCAAAACACTGGGCTTAGACAGATGAGGCAGGAGGCAGATGAAAGTTTAACCATTCAATGAATAAAATGCAGGGTATGAGTTTGAACAAGGCAGAATCCAAAGTGACTGAAGGTGAGTGAAGACAGGTCCAGATTCTCCATGAGAGCAGACAGACTGGTCCGAGTTCTTCTGTGAGAGGAGACCACCAGGGCAGGGCCGACAGCAGGTGAGGATGAGACACCTGAACACAGACAGGGAAATGCAAGGCAGGAAGGCAGGTAGCAGACAAGACGAGAATATTCTGACAAAGGTAGTTAGAGCTTTCCTTTGGCTCTGGTCGTTACCACGCAACAAGACAGATGATACAAAGAATACTGGTTGAAACCCTGGTGCTTAAATACTGCATAGGCAGGTGAGTCTTGATTACTTGATTGAGTGCATCTGTGCGGCCAATATGGGCCACAGCCGTCGGCCACGTCCTGCAGATACAGACAGGAGACAAAATGAGGGGGACACACACAGGAGCACAACAGAAAAAAGAGGACACTGCAGATCTCTACATAAGAAGTGTAATATTTGCATATGAAATGTAATGGAGTACAGAAGTATAAAATACAGCTTTAACTGATGTCTAAAGGTACAGAGGTCTTTGCTCCCCTGTTGCTCTACCAGCTGCTGCACCTGTCAGGTTAACTGGTTCAGGACTAAGGAGTTAAGCTCATTCACACATTGACACACAGTGCTTTTGTGTGTGTGGTCATCCACATAGTTTTTTAATGCTGACAAATGAGTTGCTGGAACTCATTTTCAGAAAGATCAATTAAAGGAAGCCTATGAGAGATTTACTTGCTAGTGGAGTTGCAGCTAGCTTAAACGTGATGCCAAGACTCAAACAACAAATTGCAAACTGTATCTGGCAACCCACACCATAGCAAGAAATGCTGCACAAGAACATGAGGCCACTGTTCTGAACTGTTGTTCTTCAATTAGCTCCACATCTTCCACAAGTTCAACAAGTAAGATTCAACATGGCAATTCATCAGCTTTAGAGGTGGTCGGTAGATAGGTGTATTCTTAAATTTTGTTCTCGCCTGCCTGTCTTCTTTATGTTAAGTTAGGCTATCTAGGCTATCACCTGACTCCAGTTCTGTGCCAAATGGATAGACATGAGATTCATTTTTAAAAATGCCATATATACCTCTGGAAAAAATTAAGAGACCACAGCACAATTATCAGTTTCTCTGATTTGACTATTTATAGGTATGTGTTTGAGTAAAATGAACACTTTTATTTTTATTCTATAAACTACTGACAACATTTTCTCCTTTTCTCCTCCTTGCATCTATTTTGCATCTATCTATTATTCTTGCAACTAAAACAATTTTCCCTCGGGGATCAATAAAGTATTTCTGATTTCTGATTACAGCAGCCCATTTGATGAGCTTTGATGGGTTCTTTCTCTTCTGATGGTTTAATGTTTTTTCTGTCATTCTATTGGTTCCCAAACAGGCCTACTGTATATGCTGGTGCTTCCATCAATCTCATTAGCCAAAACATTTTTCATTTAATCCACTTTCATGCAAAAGTCAGAATTCACACTGGGCTGACAAGCAGCTCTCTGCATAGAAAAAAGTCAGAGATCCTCATTAAAAAAAAAAAAAAGGGAATCATTCTGAACACCATTTGAATTACAGGAGGACCAGTGATTTCACTCAACAGTAGTTAATTGTAACTAATTATCAGTGGGGTGGGGTAGAAAAATTAGCCACATATGTGATCTGAAGGTGATTGAAATCCCTGACCGGCACAGGTAACACGAACATCCTCCAACTTCCCATAGAAAAACAAATTCAGTCCAAATACAGCAACATAAGTGATTTCCACTTTTGTTAACTTCAGTGGAGGATGTTCAAAAGAGTAGAAACACAGTATGACCTACTTTCTAAAAAACATACCAATGACATCGCACTATTTTTTGGAAGGTGTGTGTTTTCTCTAAAATAGACACTGACTACTAAACAATGAAATACATTAAATCATGACTTTTATTCAATAAATTCACTGCACAAACAAAACAGTAAAATCTGGCTGTCACAGTCCAGCCCAGCACTTACCTGTTGCTGCAGCTCTTCAGCCACGCCCATACCTGCTCATCTGCACACCTAGCCTATCAGACATCAGGTATCAGGTAGGGTATTTAAGCAACATTGCCATTCTTTCCGGTTGCCAGATTGTCTATGCGTCATGCCAGACTTTCCAGTGTTCCTTGTCAACTTGATCTCCGGTTTACGACCTCGCCTGTTCCTAACTACTCCGTCTGTCAAATCTCTGTGTCTGCAGGTGTGCAGATCTCACCACCTCTGTGGTATTATAGAGCACATTCCTCCTCTGAGAGTAGTTTCGACCAGGCCGAAATCTGTCAGTGATTTCCACGTTTGATCTCCGTCAGAGCTGGCTGTCTGCTTAGCATGGCACAGTGTTACCCTGGTTGTCTGTTTCTCCATATTCCCAGTAAATCGGCCGGCACTGCAATTGGGTTCTCCACTAGCCCATTACATATGGCCAAGGAAACACTGGGAGGATTTTGGTCCAAAATATGTCACGATATATTGTCATAGATATCTCTTGTGAATTTCCCTTGGGGATGAATAAAGTATCTATCTATCTATTGAAACTAAACTACTGATTCTCTGTTGAACTTTAGCCATGATTATTTTTAAGTCACTTTATAATATATATATAAAAAAAATGCTTGATAAGAGTTCACTTTCTTGATTGAGTTGAGTCGAGTGTCAGAGTTGTGCTCATCCTATCCCAGAAAAGGAGACCAGCACTAGATAACAACAACAAAAAAAAAAAAAATCAGACCCACTATAGCAGCAATTCCTACACAGGTGATGTATTGTTGCACTGTAAACTTCTTTAAACAAAGTCAACACCACCATTTAGTTGTATGAAAGCTTTCACTTGGATGACAGCTCTTGATATAAAAGCTACACAGACAATTTAATCTGACTCCGACTACTAGAAAGCAAGTTAAGTGACCCAATTAGCGTGATATGAGGACCCACTCACGCACATTGACTCATGCATATATTCCTGTCTTCAGCAGCAGGTTTTCAGAGTGGGGTACCAGGGAAATACAGCAAATCTGGGGATCAGGCTGACACTTGTCCAGAAAAGGGAGTGACACACAGATCTTTCTGTTGCCACTTCAAGTCACAGTGCCATGCAGTTTGACCTTCATCCACTTTTTGCCTTGCTTTTCAGCCCTGTCTCCTAGAATTTGAGTTTATATGCAACACATTTGCAACAGCAAATACATTTTGAGGGAAACATAATGGCCACCAAATTACATTTTGTATTAATGTACTGAAGAAATGATTAGAAACGTACCTGGGAAGTCACAAAAATGTTGATACTGAATGTATCATTAAAATATTCACTGACAACGTGTTTCATTTGTTTTCTGCTGAAATAGGCAATCTTGCGATACACTACAAACTCGCAGTGACTGTAGCATTATCCAGCTTTCTTACTGTTATGTTTAGGCACTTATCATATGGGGCCAAGAAAAATAGGAGGCAAACCCAAAATGCAGACCAAACAAAAAGGCAGGGCGGAAACAATTCCAATTATTTATTTACAAAAATAAGGCAACCAAGGACTTACAGGTAGGTGAAGCTGGTGAGAGACAAACCAAGGCAAGATGTCCATATAACATGCAAAAAATGCAACAAAAGAAGGGTCCAATAGCCAAAAACAAAAGCAACATCTAAGGGAACAACAAGGCATTGATCCAACAAAAAGGTAATCCAGGATATACTCTTAGAAACTGACAGGAAACAGAAACACTACATACAAGAGATGAACCAACAAAGAAGACCACGCTGACTTATATATACAGGGAGGGGAACTAATTGGACACAGGTGAAATGAATCAGACAATCACAAGGGAGGGAAAACACAGGAAATAAAGTACAATATGACATACGGGGTGAAACTTCAAAATAAAACACGAAATAACACAACTAAACAGCCCAGATCATGACACTTGCAGGGAAAGATCACAGTGTTTTAATACAGGAAAAAGTCAGCAGTGACTTGAGAGATAAGATTGGTTATCAACATTTATTCACAGTCTTTCCCCAACCCTAACCTTTGGTAGCCTAAACTTAATCACAAACAGGAATCTAGAAGTGAAACCTGGATTCTGATGTGACAGCCCTGCATGTTGTTTCACCGGGACTCCAGTGTGCTACATAAACATAGTATTTCATTCAGTCAAAGACATGTTGTCTCTGAACAGAAGAAGATCCTTTACCTGACATTACATTAGCTTTGTATTCAGACATAAGCTCCTCTGCCTCCAGCTGTTGCTGCAGTCTCTCATGCTCCCAACACGGACTGCATTTTGTTCAAAAGATAGTGACCTAATGTTTCATAAAGAACAGCCATGATGATAATTGTAATCTGTATGATCTGTATAATGTGTTCATGTTAGTAATCCCACAATGGGATTTACAAATTTGTGGAAGAAATAAATGTGTGCAAAGTGTGAAACAAGTTCTTTTAAGGTAATTCACCAGGAAGTTCATTTTTTTTTTTTCAAATCAGAAACCCCCCCACCTGTCTCCGTCTTTGTCTCTCTCTCTCTCTCTCTCTCTCTCTCACACACACACACACACACACACACACACACACACAAAAGCACACACATGCACACAACTAAATAAATTTGATACTACTATAACATTCATGCACAAAGAGTGCTTGTCACTGGGCAATAACAATGGAGTATGATTAGGTGTTACACGGAGGGCAGATGAATAAAGACAACTGCAGTTTAACCTCAGGCTAGCACCTACAGAACTATAGATGGTGAATGGACTGTATTTATGTAGCACTTTTCTAGTCAGACGTCTACAAAGCGCTTTTACAACACAAGGCTGCACTCACCCATTCACACACACATTTGTACAGCGGCTAAGTCGCCTGCTCATTAACAGCATTATCCATTCACACACACTCACACACCAATGGCACTGCATCAGGAGTAATTTGGGATTCAGTATCTTGGTGTGGGCTCTTTACTGGCAACCTCATGACCGTCTTATTCTCTTTTGTCACACTTTCTCTTAATTTCCCTCCATTTCTCTTATTGTTTCTTTCTTAATTTTTAATGAATGAACTCCCTGCTCTGGCCCAGTTGCTTCACACTCTGCTCAACACACTACCACTGTCCAGTCCGACCACACACTGAGCAGCTCCACTGCAGCAGCGGGGGGACTCCGTGCATTGCTTAAGGGCACCTTGACACTAGTTGATGAGCTGAGAGTCATTTACTTTCTCCATTAAACGAGCTTACTGCAACAAAGGCTGAATTCAGAATGAAATCTTGTAGTGTGGTAGTTGGAGAATGTATGTAAAAATCACACGTTCCTTGCCCTGGGAGATGTCTAGACATTCTGTGGAATGTGTTCCCCACCAGCACAAGAGGCCATGCTGAGGACAGAGAAACAGCAATAAAGGATGAAAGCAAAGAAAGCGCTCATTCGCTATGCATCAGAACAGGTGAACTGGTTTCCGGGAGGTAGAGTGGGATCTCTATAACTGTCTGAAGATTAGGTCTGGCTTGGTTAGGACTTGTACTGACTGACATTCAGAGAGCTTCTCATTTTGTATCCTAGAAAGACACAAACTTAATGATGTTTGGCTTTTGGGAACACACAATAACACACAACAACTAGTTGTTCTTGGTGAACACATCTACTGCTAATCATAACCATACTAAGAGTTGTCTACAGCCATGCTAGTGGCTGTATGAGGCTGTACATAGGCACAGCAGTGACATGGGCATTTTATAAAAAACTCCTGAACAGGGAGGGTCCCTGTTCACTAAGGCCTATGGTCATGGTTATATCTGATATCCCTGGCATTGTGACTATTATTTTCTATTTGTGTGTTATTTGTTTTGTCTGCCTGTATGTGTAAAGCATCCCTGGGTCCCCTGAAAGAGTACTGCAAAAAATGCCAGATATCATTATTATTATTATTATTACTAGTAGTAGTATGTAACATTATTATTATTGGTATGTAACTTTTCGAAAAAAGGAGGACATTGTCCTGTTAGACTGCATCAGTTTTTGCTAGGTGGACCTAATAAACCGACAAATTAACTTCACTAAATTGCATCCTTGCCCACAGAGCTGTGCACTAAGTAAAAGGTTCATTACAGCAGCAATTAATTTGAATTCATTAGAAGTGTATGAATTGAAAAAAGTCTCTTTTTTCCATTTAATTAGTAGCAAATGGCATAATCTGTCTTTGGAAATTGTGGACCTGTTGAATAAAATGTTATGTTTCTTCCTGTCCACCACAGGACTTGATGTATTGGAGGACTAAGTTTCAAAATCCAAGTTGATTTGTCACTATATGTCACATTATTGCTGTGGAAGACATTTTCCATCAAAACGGAAAGTTACACGCTGTACATAATACTACAGATATGACCACACTCACTGCATTTACATGCACACTGATGTTCCACTATTATTCCAAACATGACAATATTCTGAATTTCAATAGTTCTGGGTGAATTGTCCGAAATAGGCCTCATGCCATGTACCATTTTCCGACTAAGACATGAGATATTCTGATTCATTCTTTAGGAACATTATACAGTGCATTGAGATCATTCAGTGCATCTAAAATGTTTCATCTGTAGGTAAAACTTGAGTTTAACATATTTTACCATGAACAAGACCAAAGTTGTAAAAAATCGGAGTTATCTTTTAAATTCTGATTCCGTCAAACTCACAACAAACTAAATATGGAAGCTGAATAATTTCCTGTGACATGCGTCATTCTCTGGTGCTAACATCATTGGCTGCCATCAGTTTCTATCCAGATTAAATCTGTTGGTTTGCTCCCACCACAGGAAGAGGTCCAAATGTCAGGTCTTTGACGTCAAGACATTCAAGTCATAAACATCTAACATTTTTAAAAGAATTGTGATAATCAGTTGTTGTCAGCTGATAGTCTATTTGGATCAGGAGGCAGGAGATATAAGTACTGTTCCCTGACTCATCACAGGACCATCTGGATGACTGACACTCTCCAATCTGAATAATGAAAGATGATGCAAAACAGTGGCTTTAATGAGGCACAGCCTAGCTATACATAGAGGCAAAGGAAGAAAATAAAGTAACGGTTACATACTCTCTGAATCACTGACTGTCCCCAATTTACATCATATTATAAATGCCAGTATTCAGTCACATTTGTGAAAGTTTCATGAAAGAAGCATGCCTCAGTGCTGCCAGATGACTGTCAGTCATTACAGTCTAGACACAGAATGGAAGATTGCTTTAAATCCGTTTGTACTTTTTGTTCTAGCTTCAGGGTAAACAAACTAAAAGTAGTCTAAAATGGCTCTAGCAGTCTGGTGGAGTTGGACAAAATTGCTGGATGGATGACACAACTTTGGAATTACAGGGTGCTTTCACACCCGTAGTTCAGTTAATTTAATCTGGGGAAATGGAAATAATGATACCTTGATGCATTTTAGGTCTACGGCAGTTTGTGATCACTCTGGCTTTTTCAAACGAACCAAGAAGAGCAATAGTGATGCTACTTAGACTTAACAGTTTAACTCATTGATTGAACGGTTTTGGCAATTGTCATCTTCCATCATCAGTGGCATTTCACACACAACCCACAACTAACGCTCACCATGTCCCAGTTCTTTTAAAATGAAACTTCATCCTTTTGAAATGGTTATTATCAGTTATTCTCTGTGGATTATGCACACTTCTTAAAGATGAATTGGTGTATATTGCAGCATAGCTGTGGGTCGTGCTAACTTTGCACTTGCCACCTCCATTGTAGAGATTCAGGGAAATGAGGATTTATGCAAAACAGTTTATGTTAAAGTAATCCTCAACAGCTTTCAAAATAAACTGATTTTTACATTGTTTCAAACACTTCTTTCTGAGTCCGATCCAAAGCACAACAGAGTGTACCCCCCCTGGAAAAACTATTATTGCTAACTGCATAGGAATCTACATGGATGCGTCCTGCTGTAAGACGAACTCCAAAAACTGCAGTTCCTTGAATGGTCACTTGAGGCTGGCTCCAAAGGTCAGTCCCCATAGACCCCCATATTAAAATGCCCAACAGCAGAAATAAACATGTTCACAGCCTGGTACAAAAACTGTTTTGTTGTTGTGGTGGAAATTCTTGTGAGCTGAAGGAAGGAGTTCACAGGAGACAGAAAGGGAGATGTGTTATGCAGAAGTACTTATTGCAGGCTTGATGCATCAAAGAGAAGTTGATGAGCAACACAATGTCCACAAGTGGACCGAGGTAGGGCCACACCAAATTCTGAAGATGTCCCTTCTAATGGGGTGTATCAATAACCCCAATGTCACATGTTTCCCTTTCTACTCCGTGAACTATTCCCTATTATGGATATTCTATACCCACCTTCTACATTTGTGGTACTCTATTGGATAGTCAAAACCAAACAGTAGCTCCTACCATACTTATATATGCCCTGACATCCAACCAAGGACACTTTTGACCTAATTCCTTTAAAATGAGACCTTGAGCCTTCCTCCTTGAATTGGTTTGGCCTAACCGTACAGAAGGCCTGTGATAGAAAATTCCCTCAGTTCTCTCTACCTAATGTCTCCATTCATGTCAACTGTATGGAGGATGATTCTTATATAACTCACTCATTTAAATTATATTACATCTTAAAGTTATACATACCCATGGGCATGGCCACTCTGAGTGACAACTAGTTGCTAGGTTTCAGCAACCAGGCTTCATTCAGCCTGCCTCAGCTCCACCCATGCTCCATCTCTATGTTCATTTTTGGCTTAGCCTTCAGTTTGGCAGAGTCAGGCACTGCCAAGATGGCAACGGCCACAGCCACTGTCACTAAGCTTAACAATGGCTCTTCAGAAAACTATGGGTGAAGTCCACTGTTTTATACAGTCTATGCGTGAGACACAGATGTAGTATACACTCATTTATAGAAGAAACATGGGGACAGCATTGCAACACTGTGGTGTTGGTGTGATGAGAGTTGAACTGAGTTATTGATTTTTTATTATAGTATCTTACCAAAAAGATCTGTAAATGATTGATGACAGCTGTGCTAAGAAACGTGGTGCATTGTGTTTGATATCTGGGAAGTAGTGATTTGGAGTTTTGCAGCGAGAGTGCAGTAGATAAAAAGTATTTACTCTTCTACAGAATTGGTTTAGAAATCAGTATTTGAAATGCATACCTCATTTCTCTGTCCTTACCTGGCCACAGCTGACGGTGGGTGTGGTCAGGTGATCAGAGGTTCAACTCATCGAAAGGTATATGCAGCAATGTTTTTCCTCCTTCCAAAATCAAGAGTGAAGTTGCTCTTTAAATCTGGCATGCTGTGTCACGGCTTTCAGCATTTGCTAAATACGTGGTCTTCTTGAAGCTGTTTCTCTCACTAAACTGAAACAAACAAATGCTTTCTGGGCTGCAGGGGTTTTCTTTTGTTGCAGTAGCACATGTGACCACTGGGACAAATTGGTGGCAAGTCCTTATGGCAGCGCCATACTCAGCTCTCTTAAAACA